>NC_092577.1:17694397-17971897 GCF_037975245.1 Apostichopus japonicus
CCAAGTAGCATCGAACGGGAGGGATTGGCCACGCCAACCTCCTGAATGCAGCCCTTTGGTCTTGGACTTGTTAAGTCTGGCACCATAGCCTCTTAGAAGGTGGCCAAAACCTTCGATAAAGGCTTGAAGGAGACGAGGTCCGACACAATACAAGTGACGTGATCGGCATATTGCACGCATTTAACTCTAGCCCCACCCGGTACATTGAAAGGTCGAAACCCCAAGCATCTGTCCAGCGAGGTACTGAGCGTTTCGCTGAAGAGAACATACAACAACGGGGAGAGGGGACAACCCTGACGGACTCCCCTTCGAACCGGGAAGGGACCAGAAGTAAATCCGTTAACAGTGACCATGCTCGTGACGTCCTTATATAGTAACGAGAACCAACGAATAAACACTGAGTTCAATCCAAAGGACTCGCACAGCACAAGTCTGGAGAGGACCTACAATATTCGGCATCACATTCGCTAAGCGATTTCCTAATGCTTTGGCCAGGATTTTGTAGTCCAGATTTAACAGCGATATTGTACGCCTGTTAGGGTCCAAAGGGTCTCCCGACATTGGGAGGAGAACAATATTTCCAGCCCTCTGTATTTGGCTAATGTAATTCAACTGGAAAGCGGTAGCGAACACGTCTCTAAAGTCCCCACCGAGAACCTCCCAGAAGTCCTATATAACTCAACAGGGAGGCCATCGGGACCGGGGACTTTCCCTTCTTCATCGCTGCTACCGCTGTCCAGAGCTCACCAACGGAGAGATTCGAACCCAAGCTATCGTTTTACTATGAGGGGGGGGGGGGGGCTTGTCTATACCAGACAACAAGTCTTCCTGGAGATCTTCGCTAACAGTAGTCCTGGGGTACAGGTTCGAAAAGAACGAGTTAAATGCCTCAGATGCCTAGTGACCTGCTTAGCGTGTGTTGTTCGCACAATTGACGTTGTGTTTATGAAGGGTGCACAATCCTACAAAATCTCTCAATGAGTCGGTATTCACATCTGGTCTGTTTTCCCTCAAGTTACTCTATTATATAGTTGACTCAATGTAATAAGTCCTACATGACACTCGTAACTCCCATATAATAACGGGTTTGCGTCAGTGTCTATCCACGGTCGATCACACCTCAAAGTTCCCCAATAAGTCCTAAGTGGCTTCCTGAACCAAAGTGACACAATTAGAATACCAGCCATAACATATAGCCAGGGTGCAAGCCCGGTTTCATTTACACGTTTGAGGACGGAAGGTTTGATGGTCCCGATCAGAAAAGGGCACAGGAGGTCTGGGGATTGAATATATATGAAATTTCCTTTTTTTTCAGGGGGCCATCTTGGATTCTGGCCGCCATCTTGGAAGTGGGTGGCCCAAGCAACATACCATGACCACCATCTGTTTCAGTGAGCTCGGAAACACCTTAATTGACCCCTCATTTGTTCATCTCCGATTTTTACAGCCAGATATATGACATTTCCTTTTTTTCTGGCGGCCATCTTGGATTTTGGCCGTCATCTTGGAAGTGGGTTACTCAAGCAACATGCCATGATCATCATCTGTTTCAGTGACCCCGGAAACACCTGAATTGACCCCTCACATGTTCATCTCCGATTTTTACAGCCAGATATATGACATTTCCTTTTTTTCTGGCGGCCATCTTGGATTTTGGCCGCCATCTTGAAAAATCGGAACCGATAAAGTGGGTTCCACGGATAAAATCGATAGATAGGTCGAAAAGAAACTCCATGCCAAATTTGGTACTTTTGTCCGGCCGGTAACGTTAAAGTTGCTAAGCCACCTGACTATTATGGGAGCGCTCTACTCTGGGTTTTTGGAGTGCTTTCTTTCACAATTTTCCCTGTTGTTGATATGTTTTGTCACTAAGTAAACTTCTCCTTATTTATATTGTGAAGAAAGAAATAAATGAAATGAAATGAAACGACGATGGAAGAGAAGCTGAATAAGGTAATGACGCAGCTCCGGAAGTTTGGGTTGAAGCTGATACCTGAGAAGTGGTCATTCGTGAAGACATCAGTGAAGTGTCTTGGACATGTCATCTCCGAGGCGGGTGTACAGACCGACCCGGGCAGCGAATGTTTTTTTTCCAAAACTGAACTGACACTGAAATTATTTCCTCGATTGTGATTGGCTCTCAGCGAGCATGTGATATATTTAGTATTCGACATGGATCCCTCCATACTCTGTCGATATCAGTATGATCAACACGAACATATTCAAGATATTCACACTAGCAACTTTCGAAAACTTTTGGTAGGTATATATAAACGAAAGTATATAGTGTTCTTAACACAATGAAGCAACTATTCCCTACCACTGCGCCCATTATAGGCAGTCCTCGATCGTTTGTTTACTCGCTTGACTCCGCTCTACACAACAACGTAATGTAGCCTATTATACTGTAGTACTGTACTAGTACTGCAGTACTAATGTACTATGGTATACAACACAATAAAACACAGTGCATTTGTAATTGTGTACATGTAGCCGATGTACATATGTACGAGGTGTTTGTGTACATTCGGAGTTGCGATCCTTTTAGTTTTATAATCATAAATTAAAAATGTATTCAGTCAATGAATCATGATAGGCCTAGTCGAATATGCAGTGGACATGAAGACGGCGAGCGAGTGTGTGCCAGCCAGTGAGTGTACACAAAAAAAGGCATTTGACGATATGTCTGTGTCCTTTGACTTATTAACTAGTTGTATATAGCCTAATAACCTTTACGTACGGAAACCTATTGGCTCGTTGAGAGCCAATCAGAATCGAGGAAATAATTTCAGTGTCAGTTCAGTTTGGGAAAAAATATTCGCACCCGGGCAAGATGGCTGCTGTGAGGACGTGGCCGCGCCCCGCCCAGAATGTGAGAGAGCTTAAGTCGTTCCCTGGCTTCGCAGGTTATAACAGGCGCTTCATACAAAACTACAGTAGGATAGCCAATGAATGAACTTGTGGTGACCGCACTGCAAGCGAGCCTATATAGTATTCCCACTCGCAAAGTGGAACAGCCTACGTATTTTGTTTACAAACATTCTGTTGCCCAACTTTCTTGCTTATCTCCACTCCCATTTATATTAAACTTGAACAAAGAGGACCAGTGTTCAACGATCGAGAGAGAGTTTTGGGTTATAAGTTCATGTGTACAGCAGTTGGAAGTCTGACCCCGTGACCTCCAAGAAAGATCAACGATCACGCATATCATTCAATTTGAATTTCCCCGCGTTTAACGTAAAGTTTGTCCTACGATTCACTCACAGAATTTACAGACATTAAAAGTTAACAACTTACCAAAACCTCACAGAATGGATTAAAAGTAATTCCAATGTATGGTAGGACAAAGATACCCGAGAACAAATGAAGGAAAACCTATAAAACAACGATTGCAATCCAACTTCGTCCTCACACATGTATTTCTAACTGACACAAAATGGGTCAAAACGAACCAACGAAAGAGAGTTACAGCAAAAAAGTTCTCTCATTTGTGGATCCTCTCCTCTCCTACATGATGCTGTAAAGATTAGGTGAAATGGTTGTCTAAGACGGCCGGTCACAAAACGATTACCTCGACTCGGCGATTTTGTTGCTGTCGCCGCCATTTTGAATTTAGGTAGACTTTCGCCAAGCCGTTTGCATGCTATGGGCTACTACCGACAAGACTTCATTCAAATCGTTTTCAATGTAGTGGAACCCAATCCTTTAGTGTACGGTTTATTAGGAATGTTAGGTTTTGTGGCGTGAAGTTAAGTAATTTAAGTTGTGCTACGGTTTGGAAGAAATTTTGTCCCCAATTCTAAGATATGATTAGGTAAAATGTGAAATTAATGAGAGCTGCGTATGGGAGGGGTAAGAGTGGCAAGATGGGGAGGGGGCATGGTGTTTCCTTTCTAGCTAAATTATAGTGGTAACTATTAAGGTAACACAAACTTTCCTGAGTCTGTTGTCAAAACTGAAGGGGTCATACCACATGTGGAATATAACAGAGGTAACATGGCCTAGGCCAAACCTTATTTGTAGTTGCTTTATTGTAAGGAACTTCCAACAATTCCGAAAGATCCATACCTACAATACCAAATGATTTATACTTACCCACTTACCATAGTTCTACAGTAGCCCTTACTCAGTGAGATTCTGCAAAGCTGGGTACTCATCTGTTGCTTATATTCATCAATAAATATAAGTTAGTTTTCCAGTCAATACCAATCCTGGTTTGGTTCATGTATCACACTACATAACCACTTGTCAATATTGGAGTTAAGTACTGGGGCTTGGGTAGGGGGATGTTGTTTAGGGGGGGTGTTTTTGGGAGGGAATGTGGTGCTTAGCGGATTTGGGAAAAGGTTTGGAGTTTCCCAGCTTTGGGATGGGTGTGGTGTACACCAGCCTTGGGAAGAGTTAGGGTATTTTGGAGGGATGAGGTGGTTTTGCCACATATGGGGACTTAAACTAAAAGCAGACTTTCAGTGCACAGGCCATGTTTGGATACATTACGTTCCATTGATACTCTGACCCAATTTTTTGAGTAGGGCTGTTTTCTTTTTCTTTTGCACATGCATAGATACAAACATTAGTCAACAGTGGAAATAGAGTTGCCTGGTCTTTTATTGATTTTGTAACTGTTACAATAAGGCACTTTAAGTGACAGGGAAAAAAAGAAAACAAAAACATTTGGTGTTACACTCTCCATGAAAGAACATGTTTTAATGTCCTGTGAAAATATGGGCATGAAATAAAATTACTCTGATCACTTCAAAGTGAAAAACTTTGTTCAAATGGAAGGAATAGCTTAAATTTTTGTTAATACTTCTTGAAAACACACTTCATACTGTGAAGACTTCATACAATAATACTGTGTAAAAAAAATCACACAAAATGTCAAGTGCATTATGGCTGGAATGGGTATTAGTGAAGGCATGACATGGCAAAAACAGTTCAGGTGGCAGGATGGATAGTTTTGTAACTTTGAAAAGGTGAGATATAACTGTGACATATAGCATAAGATTTAAATTAAAAGACAAATATATAAAGTATATAAATGGTAAGAGTAGAAAGTAAATAACTCCAAATTTGACATATAACAACCTGGTCTTCTTCAGAAATAGGAGCACCAATAGCAGCCCAACGATCCTTAATTCCTTTCATATAATTGAAATTATTTCCAACTGACTTGCCCTCTGCCATTCCAGTTCTGAGGTACTTTTTCTTTAGCTGAATTTTGTTGGCTAGAGAATCCCTTTCAGGCATCCTAAGCATCCTTGGTTTGTCACTTGTTGTAATTAATTCCAGCTGACTAGATGCTATTGCAAGCACAATGGTGAAAAATGCTACTTGTGTCTTCTTCAAGTTCGCACTCTTCTACTTCTCACATACAGTAACCCCCAACTTTCCTGAGCCATCCTCATAGCCCACAGGCCTTTTGCAAGCAACAAATGTCTCATCTGGAAATTCCATTTCAGCCAGTTCGAGCCATCCATTTTGTTCATTTTCCACGTCATATCTTCTGTTGTTCCAGCCATATTGGTCAGTTGTCACGACTAAATTAACCAATTTAAGTACCAACATTTCCCAAGAAATGGTTCCAAAATCAGCACATAAATTCCAAACAACAATCTATTCTACAGTTAACTTCCAGTGTATGTGTCTGGGCCAATAACCTGTTCGAGTTAGCTAGAGGATAGGCATGAGACTGCTGAGTATATTACAGCCTGTTGCTGCACACAACTTGTTCTTTCTTTAAGAGTATAACAGAAAGTGAGGAAAAATGTAAATTACATATATATAAAAAAAAATTGCTTAAAGGTAGCACACTAATAATACAACCTGATTAAACAAACAATAGTTTGGAGCAGAGTTGTAACAACAGGCACTTAACTGATCCACATGCTGCATTCCTTCTTACTACAGGTACATATAACAGAGCTAGGAACTTAAAGATATATAGTATTAAATAGAATGCGAGACTAGATTTATCAACAGACTTCTATAAATAAACTCTTATATGAAGACTTCAGATATGAGGATAATATACATGAGGATGTAATAAACTCTGGAAGCTCTCTCTTCACCTTAAGAATGAGGTACATAAAGTAGATGAATACTTTTTGGGGGGTTGGGCTAATACTTAATACCAGTGGAACTGCATTTTGCAATGTTAGTCATTATACATAACAAAACAAATTTAATAGTGAATGAAACTTTTCTTCTTTTTGGGAATAACTTTTTTTTTTGTCATACATATATGGGAAAGCACCTTAGAGAAATCTGTGTGTGACACACACACACACATAGTTAGTCATTCACGTACAGTCTTCCCTAAGTACTTCTACTACTGTACTTATCATAGAAAACAACTTAACAATAAAAAGATCGTAAACTCTCGTTAACAGCAAAACATGTTGTCACAAAATGATCCCTGATATTGTTTTAAGTCACCTGGAATTGTAAGTAGCTATGTACAACTACATGGCTCTGTGAGGTGCAATTGTTCTCAAGTACCAGCAGTAGGTCAAACTGTAATAGCAATAAGTATAAAGTGTAAGCAGTATAAAGCAAGCTAGTTTTATTTGTGTTACTTATCTTGCTCTACCTAACTACATATTAAGCATAGGGAATTGGGCCTGGACTTAAGTCATGGATCTAATACCGGTCTTGAACACTTGTAACAAAGTGACATTGAAATGGATCCCGATCCCAGAATGGAGGAAATTTTCATCCAGTCCAGCTTTAATAAAACTCATAATAAGCCATGATCTTAACTTATACATAGTACAAAGGCAGTCTACTAGTACTACTAATATTTTTTGTATAATAATAATAATACTAAATTGTATCTTATGCAGTCCAAATCTTTTCAAGAACAGGCCCCTTAGAATTATTACCCAAGGACAAGAAGGCGTAGGCTAAGAACTAAAGGTTATAAGCCTTAGTCCATTATTAAAATTGGACTAAACTATGCAGGTATTCTAGTATTCCTAAAACTAGGCTACGACCTACCTGTAGTAAAAACTTGTCGTAGTATATTACTTGAGTAAATACAAAACTACTAGGCCTATAGGCTAGCCTAGGCTAGTAATATTACTGTCCGCTATGCCCTCGAATTTTGAAATTTTAACTATTTAGTAGCCATAAGTAGTACCGTGACTTATCAACTCCCTGATTTTTCCATATTAACGCAAAAAGTTAAGGGAATCTATGCCGAATAGAAAGATTAGGAAAAATACGAGACGTTGCAAATCTAGAACTAGCTACATCATAGTTGACATACAGCGCTAGGCTGCACGTTATAGGATACGGTGCTTTCGTGTATGTGTATTATATACGTTAGGATACATGTATTAGGGGCAACCAAAACCACATAGGAGCACCATTTTCGTTGACCAAAAAATCACACTTTTCGGGGGAGTTACAACTGTTCTGAAAAATATGAGTAAGATTCAAGCTTATATATTACAAAAATGCTATTTTTACGGTTAATAGTTGTCTAAGACGCGAAAGTCACATAACGATAGACGTCGACTCGATTTGACTTACCTTCATGTTTTTGCGTTGGTCGTCGATAAGAAAATGCACTGTTCTATTGGTAAAATCTTCGTGTCTTTCCGGAAATGATCGTATTTGAGTCTCTAAAGTATCCTTTATCGAGCTACGATACTCGTAAACCCGAATGACATTGGGATGTTTGCGAATTTTACCGATTACATCCATACATGGAACTAGCGAACCGAAGTCCGTATAACCGGATTTGCGCGAAACAATTACTTCCGGGTCAAGTAGCTGTGCTCGAAAATTTGCTAGTAACGGTATATTGAGGTCAGACTTCCAACTGTACAGCGACATCGTTTTTCAGCAACTTCGTTCAGTGAATTGGTCAGCGAAGGTTGTTTTCTAAGCCGTAATATTACTTTAGCACTACAATATAAACCATCGCCTACATCACAGCGATAGCTGGCTAAAAAGGCCGATACTTCGTATATTCTTCGGGAATCCACCTGACATTTTATGTGTGGGATGTAGCAATGCAACCCACCACCCAGCTAACACACAACGTAATAATAACGTTATTTTTTGGTTGTATTTACGTTGGTGTCCGCCCAACGTAACAAGAACGTAAATAAAACGTAGCAAACATACGTAATATGAGGTTTTTGAAACGTTTCCCAAAAAACGTTTTCATGACGTTAAATAAAGGTTGTTTTGAAAAACGTTGTATTAACAGTTTCACGATTCGTTATATTTACGTTTAAATATTACGTCCCCACGACGTAAAATGTTACGTTGACATAACGTTGCAGTTTCGTTACCCCCTGACGTAACATACCTTACGTTGTATAAACGTTAGCATCTTCCGTTATATTTACGTTTAAATATTACGTCCACACAACGTAAAGTTTAACGTTGATATAACGTTGTAGTTTCGTTACATTATAACGTAACAGAATTTACGTTGTTAAAACGTTAGCATGTCACGTTTTATTAACGTTTGAATATTACGTCCACACAACGTAAAGTTTTACGTTGATATAACGTAGTAGTTTCGTGACGTAACAGACTTGACGTTGTAAAACGTTAGCATGTTACGTTTTATTTACGTTTATATTATTCGTTAATACAACGTCATACTTTACGTTGTAAAAACGTTAGCAAGTTTCGTTATAATTACGTAGAAATTATACGTAAATACGACGTTGGTGTAATACTATGTATTACGTTCTAACTTCGTGAAGAAAATAACAAAACAAGATCATTAATTTTCAATGTTAGCTATTTATAGAGGCCAAATTCATATGTTTCTGTGGTTGTATAGTAAACGCTTGTTATTAGGTTAATGTTCAAGGGCGGCGGAAGCACTTTTTATCTGGGGGGGGGGGGGCACCGACATCAAAGGGCACTTTGCAGAAATTCGATTAGACTGATGCAGCCTTATATTTAGTACCCTTTATAACTCTTATTGTATTATCATATTTGCAAGTGCTAGTATGCAAAAATATGCATACTAGCACTGCAATGTGCAAATGTGCACTTCCAATGTGCAAATTGGGGAACAAAGAACAAGTTTTCTTTTGAGACAAAATGAGGTGAAATCATGCTACTTGCTAATGTAGGAATCTTCCGAATTATAGTATTTGCAAAGTTGTATGCATGACTATCTGAGCGGAGCGCCACCATAGGTTGGCGCGGAACGTACAAAAAAATTTTGGGTTTTACAAACCCCTCAGATGGCCGGAAACGGCCCTTCCCGTGTGTTCATTCTGGTTCCCTGGCCTAGCTCTTGCTAATTTGAGACACCTCAAATTTTTATGTAGAAAAAGGGCACATTTTTAACCTGAGGAAAAGTGGGGGGGGGGGCACGTGCCCCTGGTTCCGCCGCCCTTGTTAATGTTATACACAGCACTTACGTAAAAAGTTCCGTGCATAGGTCTAAATCGAAAGCTGTTCAAGTATACCAACTATAGCTGTCGATCACTTTAATTAATGAGTCCCCGTGAATGAATAATTCTTGATTATATTTATAATAGACTCCAAGGATATTAACGCTTTCTTCCCCAATTCCCACCAAACCGTCCAATTCTAACGCGGTTCTATGCATCCTCAGATCTTGAGTCCATCCCATATACAAAGTCGTTATAAAAACATATACATATAATACTTACACTGTTAGTCTACTAATACTATGCCGACAATCCCAAGTTAACAACAAACCTATTCGCAGGCCACAAGCCTAAAAACCTGCAATGCATGCAGGCTTTATTATTTACTGTACGTCCTGCACGTTTATCTAAAAGAGCTTGATCGGCCTTGCATTACCCGTACGTGGGGTTGCTTTAAAAACCCGCTGAAAGCAAATTCCTGATACAATTGGGTTCGTACGACAACCCCGGTCCTGTCCGTGCAGCGTATGAAAGTGTTCATGTGAAGTGAACGTGGTTCTATAAGATCTGAGCATGGGCAGTACGGTTTGGAACAAAAAAAGGCGCCAAAGTAAGAAACTACCTAAAAGTGTCTTCATTCTTTCGACCAAAGAACTGGGAAGTAAGCGCTTTTTTCTAAGCAAAATCGCATATACTCGCATTCAAACAAATTGAGACGTAAACTCGCAGTGAATCAGATAGCTGTCTGTCGTAGGGCCGTTATTACATGCAGCAGCCGGCAAATATAACAATAAAAAGGGTGCAGAAGAGCTTCACGCAGATAAACGAAGACTTAAGTACATGAATTTGTGCAAGGCCCAATCGCTGCACTCAAAGGCGACCGCCTGCAGTAAGCACGCACATAATTGGCTCGAAGCTGACGGTGTGGGCGTGGTTATTAGGCTGAGCATGGGCAGTACATAAACAGGCATAAAGGCGCCAGTTTCGGAAACTACTAAAAAGTTACTTATTCCAAGAAGAAAACCAAGCAAGGTAAGTACTAAATTTTTTTTTAAGCAGAAAATCAGTATTATTTACAGCTTCAATGTAAACGCAATCACTATTTAATGAATAATTTGGAAATACATATCAAATGTTGAAAGTTATTTGTACTTGTTGTAATTATTTTCTTCTTCTTTTCATATAAAGTAATTATATTCCGAAAGTGACTCACTTAATTACAAAATGTGAATAGGCCTAGGCTAGGCCTATAATAAAGACTCGGTACACTGAGTAAAATAGTCAAACACATACACGGTAGCCTTGCTATAGTGCCGTTTTCAACAGTTCAGCTTAAGTCGGTTAATATCTGGTCCGATATTATTTTATTTACTTAATATATAAAACAGCGTAGACTTTTGTAAACGTCCCAGTTTCTATCCTGTAATCAGTAACTGCCGTTAGTTAGCCTTGTATAACTTTGAGTTAAAAGGTAATTATAGCCTAGGCCTAACTGTTACAAATTAAAACATTAACTTATCTTGTGGAAGTTGTGGTGAATGGCTGTGTCAATTAAAGAATGAACGGCCTATATTATAGAGTTTCAAAGCGTTCATCATGCCTTTTTATAGGCCTATATGCATTTGTTAAGATAGCAGATATGATCGAGGGCCCATACCCATACGTACGTTAATTTAGAATTATTTAGGCTAGGCCATTTTTTTTTGGTAAACTTTGGCGCTAGCACGACAAGACATGGTTTGGTATCGGCTGCTCCCCCCCCCCAGCCTTCACTTTAAAGGCCTATCTAAATTAGACGACTGAGCTAGGTCAGTCGGCTATATCTTATAATCTATAAGTGGTAATTAACACCAAACGGACACCATCTCCCGCCCCTTCAGCTAAAACGAGTAAAAAACTATAAAACTATAAAAAAATAAAAGAAAATAAAAAAGTATATGCATGGCTAGGCTATAGCATAGATAGTATGTGTATATATGTTACTGTTGGTGTTAGAGCGGCAAGTTTGAAGTAGTAGAACTTGAACAAGGTCTAGCCTACAGCGATACTGTAGGCACAGCGTAATTAATTTAGCGCCTATGATACAGTGATGATTAAGCCTAGCTTAATCTTAACAGGGCTTCAGTCTCTGCATACAACAATGATTCATGGCCGGGTGTATGCCGGCAGGTATACTATATATCCTCGATCTTCTTAAGTTGGCTAGCCTAGCTAGGCTAACCTGGCTATAGCCTAGGGCTAGGCCTACACAGACTGGTAAAAGTATCGGACTAGTACTATTAGTAATACTAGGCAAACTGGGCACCATGCACGTAGCTAATTAGTCCTGATTGTAGCATAAATAAGGCGTAAGAGTAGGGCCTAGGTTTTTTAAGAAGGTTACCAGATACAGTTGCAATGGAGGAGCCTGGTATTGGTAATTAAATCTGTCCGTCGACGAGCTTAGTCTTGCATGATACATGGCTGAGCTAAGCTGTAAATAATTATAATAATAGTACTAAGTAGGCTAAAACCATTTATCAATGAAATTCGACTAATATTACTACCAAGTATTATTAGGTCAAATAGCGGTGTCGGATCAACATAAGAAACGAATTTCACATTGTTAGGCCAATTGGTCTAACTCTGTCAAAGTATAAGTTGTAACTTGCAGCTTGGCCTATTAATTTTATAGTTGATAGAAGCCACATTGCCGACGGAGGCAGTCAAATCACACGAAACACTATAAAATAACATGTGAATAGGCCGATACCTTTTTCTTGTGTTTAAGTCTGCGAGCATCCCTTTCTACAATAAAGTTAGCCTTTTATTTTTAACTGAGGGAATTTAGACATACGGTCTATAGGCCTAGGCCTAGTACTATACTGGCGCGCATCGCCATGGAGAACTAATTTTTAGGCTAACTTTGTCCTCGCCAATAAGTATATGGGTTTAAAGCAATAGTTAAAATAACTCAAATAAATTGACCAATTAGGTACGAAAGTAACTTAAATTCCACTAAACTGTAACATATATATTATAGCTTGTACAGTACTACTACACTAGTACAGTACTATACAACTATGTTCTTCTACAGTACAATACTGCTAGCTCGCGCACATCAGGCCGATGACTAATCGGAGAATCCAACTCTCATACGTACAGCTTCTTGTTGTCATGACGACAATGACGACTACGTCATTGGGATTCCCAAACGGCTTGTCAGTTGTATATTACTAGTTAGTAAAATGATAGCATAAGTTTTGGATAAGTTCTCGGCTGATATTGTTCATAACTTGGAGCTTTGTGCGCCGAATTATAAGCTTTCGGCCTAGCTTACCGTTCTAATATTTTGACGACCAAATCTTTTGACATCATGCTATGTGCAGTTTGAGAGGGTCAGGGGGCACGTCCTTTTTTTGGGGGGCATGAATTGGAATCGTAAATGTATGATTTATTGGCCCCATATGCATGCCATATTTTCAAAGATGGTGACAATTTGGTCAAAATTCTGAATGTCTGAGAACAATTGGAGAGTGTAGACCTCAAGGAAATAATGTTGGAAAACTTCTTGCAATTTTAACTTGCTATAATTTGGGGTCATTTAAGTCCTCTCCACATGTCCAGATATGCTACTTTTCATTTGTCAATCTTCGTAACCTAAATTTGTATTTGGTTTTTCACTGGGTCTGTGGCTATGTCGTGGGGAAGCAAGACCTCTGGGGAAAGTACTTCTAACACGTTACCAATAACTTTGGTCCAATTTAGACACAATAACCTTATGACATGGTACTTTCGATCCGTACCACGTAAAGGCTAACTTCACTGGTTTGACAATTATTAATGTCATGTCTGAGCTGCACAGAGAACACAATTTCTTTGAAAATTACTCAAATGACAACATATTTGAAGAGCAAGTGATATTGTCAAGTGAATTTGTATTATTCATTGCATGCATACATTTAAGAAAAATTTAATTACAGACTACATAGAAGCTTCAATAAAGGAAATCCCACAAGAACAAGTAATGTTGCACCCTAAAGAGCCACACAAACAATTAAGTTGCAGACTTAACAATTAAGAAATAATTT
Source organism: Apostichopus japonicus (assembly GCF_037975245.1). Lineage (NCBI taxonomy): Eukaryota > Metazoa > Echinodermata > Holothuroidea > Aspidochirotida > Stichopodidae > Apostichopus > Apostichopus japonicus. The sequence goes on from NC_092577.1 coordinate 17,707,842, forward strand.
GAATCCTTAAAAAACAATTCAATTTAATAGGAGTAAATATAAATAAATAACTTGTGAGCTTGTACTTAAGAATTAAGGCACAGTTAAGAATTAAGGCACAGTTAACAAAGAGGGAAACTACATGATGTGTGACTATAAAAGCCCCCAAAAACTTTGAAGTGGAAACTAAAAAGAACAATTGATGAAAAACAACTTTAGCACCCTTGCGAAAGATAATTAACCTATAAACAAGGATTTTAGATAATGGAAACCAACAAGAACAATTGATGAATGTAATTAATGTAACCACCCGAACCCTGCCAACCCCTCCCCCTAACATATGTTGAATCCATTTTTTACAAATGCCTTAAGAAAGATAATTAAATTATACAGGATTTCAAATAATGGAAACAAACAAGAACAATTGATGAATTTAATTTTGTAACCTCTATAAACCCTCTCTCCCCCAACTCTAACAAATGTTGACTGAAAAACACTTTACAAATGGATGCTTAAATATAATTTAATTATAGACAATTTCCAATAATGGAAACCTACAAGAATTGATTCATACTGCCCCCCCCCCTCCCCCACCATACTAATGATGACCCACAACCTTTTGAAAAAATATTGCCTATTGTAATGATTTATAACCTCAGGTGGTAATAGATCCTGAAAATTCTTTATATCCCTGCAGCCATTTTACTATGGAAAATGCTAAGGACAAACGCAGAAAATACAAACGCAAATGGATTTCTGCAGCTCGTTTGCTTAATACTGGAAGAAACCACCAAACTCTCAGAGACGAGGATTATAGTGCTAGTTGTAGCTTGGGATCTACAGAAGAACTTCACAGTACTGCAAGTGCTGAAAAGCAACTCGAGAATAGGGTTACATATTCCATGTTTGATTGTGATGGCGCCCAATCATTACAAGCTGATGACATCAGTGAACATGATAATGAAAAGCCAACAGAGCCTGGTCCTGAACAGAGGTATGATGATGAATCCGAATCGGATGAATGTGACTCTGCCGAAGAGGGTCATTCAGTGGGAGATGGCCATTCTCATCACAGCACCAAATTGTGTACAATTGAAGCCGACCTTGCTAGTTGGGCAGTTGAATATCATGTTAAGCATAATGCAATTGATGGCCTACTAAAAATACTACAAATATCAGGACATAGTTGTCTCCCTACTACTGCTCGTTCACTGTTAAATTCTCCAAGGAATTGTTACCTCTACCATCAAATCTGGCATGGACTACATATACCTTGGATTAAAGAGTGAACTCCTTAAGATTGTCAAATGTTATGCTTTAACAAACTACTATTGACCATGTTGAAATCTCACTGAATATTGATGATTTGCCATTGTTCAAAAGTGCCAACACATCCCTTTGGCCAATACTGAACTTGCAACCAGTCAAAGTTTTTCCAGTAGCACTTTCCTTATGAATTTCAAAACCAAAAAAATTGGACTTCTTGATTGATACCACAAATGACTTAAATGATTTACTCTGCCATGGTCTTTCAAATGACGGAAGAAACATAAAAGTCACCTTACGTTGTATTGTGTGTGATGCTCCTGCTAGAGCTTTTGTGAAATGTATGAAGTTATACTCTGGTTATTATGGCTGTGACAAATGCACCCAAAAAGGAGCCTGGAAGGGTAGAATCACATTTCCGGAAGTGGAAGGCATAACTTTGCGAACTGACGACTCTTTTCGATGCCAGACAAATATTGAACATCACAAGCAAGTCTCCTCTCCATTCTGTGATGTCACCAATGTGAATATGGTCACATCGTTTCCCATTGATTATATGCATCAAGTTTGCCTTGGTGTCACGAGAAAATTACTAATATCATGGATAAGAGGCAACAAAGAAGTAAGAATGTCAGCAGGACATGTCGAAGAAATCAGCAATCGATTACTAGCTCTGAAGCCAAGTATTACCAATCAGTTTGCTAGAAAGCCAAGGAGCCTGTCAGACATCGATCGATGGAAAGCAACTGAGTTTCGTTAATTCCTTCTTTACACAGGCAAGATTGTTTTGAAAGGAATTTTGAGGAAAGACCTGTATGACCATTTCCTATGTCTCAGCTTAGCTGTCTTAATATTGGTTTGTCCATCAACTACACACATTCACTACAAGTATGCAGACCAGTTATTGAAGTATGCGGTACACCAGTTCCGTACCTTGTATGGTGATGAGTTCCTTGTGTACAATGTTCACTCGTTAGTTCATTTGGAAGTTGAAGCTGTGTTACATGGCAGCGTGGACAAGTCTGCAGCTTTTCCATTTGAAAATTACATGCAGCACTTAAAGAGGCTAGTTGGATCTGGCAGAAACCCACTTATCCAGATAACCAAGAGATTATGTGAATATTCCGAGGGCACAGAGTTTTCCGCCAATCAGCAAATGCAGCATTTCTGTTAAGAGACCAAACAATCATTATATTATAAATAATTCATGTTGCTGTGAAATTTTACACAGCATCAGCTATACTGGAGATGAGAGGAATCTTTACTTGTGCAGAGCCTACGAAAAGACTCATCCAGTAACCAGCCATCCATGCGACTCCAGAATAATTGGTGCTCATTTGGTTTACAAGAGGGATGCTGTCATAAAAGAAATAGTCTCTGATCAATTGACCACTAATGCTTTGGCATTTGAAAAATCAGATTCCATCATTTTCCTTGCAATATTACATCAAATTTAAAAAGTAAGCAGCACAAATGTACTTCCAAATTTATAATGATGATATCGCAATCACTACTGATGTGAAGAGGAAATATTCATGACTACATACAAGCTCATTCTTAGAATAATTGACTGTAAAGATCACTTATCGAGACTTTCCAACAACATTCCATGCAGATCCTAGGAATTATAAACATGTAAGAAAGAGTTCTTTAAATAAAACTACATCAGCGTAAAACAGTATTTGCAAATAGTTTCATTGGATCTTTTGGTAGATTTTAGAATTATTGTACAGCATAATTGAAATACCTTTGAAATATATCTGGTTGTCATAATTCTTCATGTGACTTTATTTCTTGCAGATGAACCAATTTGCAGTTGTGGAGTTTGTGGCTGAGGGGTCTGTGGAAGTTGTGAGCAGAAAATGGATTGCAGGTAGTAATTAAGTAAGTCATTTCCAAATATTTCTACAACCACTTTGAATCTTACATCACTCTTTAGTTTTAGCCAACCATGAGTCACAAGTATAAAGACCCATTAATGTGTATTGCACACTCACCATTACAGTATGTCAGAGTATGTCAATATGTCAGTGAAAGTGGTACAAGTACAATCACTTCAATACTGTCCCAACAATCATATTGCTTTGTATTTCAGAATCTACACTGTTATTGGCCAAGAAGCAATGCCACTGTCAGGGCCAAAAAGGGGGAAATGCCTGATCCCGAAAGATGGTCGAAGCACAAAGTGCGCGTGTTTCGTTTCGTTGGTAGGCAATTCCAAATATCTCCTTACTTCCAAATTCCATCTATATGTTTGTTTGAATATTGACACAAACTTAGTGACATTAGTTCAAGAAACCAAATACTCTCTCGCAGAGCTGATAAGTAGCCTACAACCACAATTTTATATTGATGTACTTCTTTTCTAGATTTTAGCTGTTTCATAATGCAGGAGCAAATTCAAGCCAAGTGGAAAGCAGAACAAAAAACGGCTTACCCTTCAAAACGGATTCCGTATGACATTGATGGAACACTGATTGAGTGAGCCTTCAGTTCAAACTGCAATTGTACCCCCTTTACAATGTATTAGTCAATAAAGTTGTTAATTGCTCTATGTTATGATGAAAATCCAAAATAATCATACCTGAACACACTGGGAGTCTGTCATCATTTCCACACCACAGACAACTATAACAAGGCACAGAAACTGTCACGGCTGGCCGAGGAAACTTCTAACATAGATTCTGAAGGGGAAAGCCTTCAGAACAGCTCAAGAAAGAGAACGGCACGGCAAGATTTGTCTCCAGTGGTTCTGAGAGTGATGGAGACGGTAGGCATCTGAAGATGATGTTATTTGTTTGTCAGCAGTATCTACTTCTTCCTCAGTTTTGTGAAGTCCTACCCCTGTTAAGGAGGAGAAAACAAAACATTTCTCTTAAATTAGGTTAGAAAAAATGGTACAGTATCAATATGAATCAACATTTCATGGGAGAAAACATTGGTTGTTCAAAGCCCTATGTTGAAGATTATGACATTTGACTTGCTAACAATATAATTTTGCTGATTTAACGTTTTCATTTTCAAGAGACAGCCATTAATAATAGCCATATCAGAGAGTTATTGAAGAATAAGGTTTTAAGTAATTGTTGCTGCATATGTCATATTTCAACTTTAAGACATTTAGGCCTGGTTGTATTTACACGAGTACTATCATACGTACAATCATTAAAGTAAGTCTTTTGTTGTTGTTGCTCACATGCCATTGCAGATGAAAATGAAGACAACACTGAAAAAGCCATTTCTGCACCAGTTGCAGCCCTTCCAAAGCCTCCAGTTCTTTCAGGCATCCATCAAAAGAGGCCATTCATCACATCCATAGGTAAAGCAGATGCTTTTTCACAATTACTCTCCTAATGTTTTTCATGGATTCATTCAATGCGGTTTAATGGAAGTCAGGAAATGTGGTACATCTATTTACCAAGTAGGAAATGAATACAAGGTCCCCTTCTTCAGGTAATGTTCTTTCAAGGTTTTGACATATTGTCACTGGCAGCTGACCTCAATTGACCACCAATCATCTCAATTCCATCAGATACACAGTATGCATATTTCAAACATGAGAACTACTAGGCTTCTGAAAGGATAGGGGCTGAGAGGGCGCGCTGATAGAGGCGGTAACAAAAGGGAAGGGCCCGTCTGCAGTCAGAGACGTAGGCAGAGAGGACCAAGATCTGTTCTTGAGTTTCCTTATCTTTTCAACTCGAACCAACCAATAACGTAAACCAAAAATATAAGTAGTAAACAGCTCCTGAAAGTGATATGAAGAAACAAACATTAAACAATATGGAAATATGAAATCACAACAGTACTCCTACAAAAGTAAACTAAATCACTCATACTACAATATGCACACATTGGTACAATACTTCTTTCAAATAGCATAGTCATGTGAAATAATTGTAGAAATAGCAAACAGTCAAGGAATGTGAACAAAATGAGCAATGAATCCTTACTGAACATATAAGTTATAAAATCAAGAAATTTAGAATATAAATATTGAATGAAGAAATGATAACAGCTTTAACAATGGAAAAATGTCAATTGATAAACCGCACTTCTACAGTTTAGTAGAAAATGAAAGAGAAAAATACAATCCTTCAGCACTTTAATTTAATTACCCTTAAAGAAACAACATTATACAGCACCGCTATTACTCACCAAACCAATTACGAAAACAATTTACAGGTGGCTACTGACATCAGTACTAGACCATCTTAGTTCCAGACTCTGCACATAGACATCTATGTCAACAAAAAAGATGAACCTTCTAAAAAATATATGTGTACAAAATAACTTGGAATGCGCCCTGCAAACCCACAATCACATCGAAATTTCATACAAATATAAACAGTTCTTAGTAACGTTAAATTTCGTGGAACTAATACCTACATACTATTTAAACGATCAATTTGCACTTACACAATATCGTTATTATACATAATTTTAATCAATATCTTATAGCCTCATTCTACCCCAAAACAACAGCTAAAGAACCAGGTGAGACAATATTAATGTTTACTCACCATACAGAACCAAAACAACTCTTCATCATCGTTTTAAACTGCAAACGGACGACATTATCTTCTCTCATTCTAATAGACACCTTGCCTCTTGAAATTCTCACATGCAACTAACCAGCGTTACCAGCGACAGTTGACGAAAAAACGCTAGATTTACGAAAATAAAACCCCAGAAAACGGTAAATGGTAGTTTCCCTAACTTTCGTGTTGTTTCCAGTCAATTTAGCACATATTCGTAGGATGAATAGTCACCGATCACCGAATAGATTTTGAATAGTTCATTTGTGTGATAGTCTGACCCAGAAAATTGGAAAAAAATATGCAAATTTTCGGTAGGAAATTCATAAGATTGGTTAAAAATACTCCAAATAAATTTGGATGGGTCTCCAAGTAAGAATTTGGTCTAAAAATGGGAAAAATTGTATATTCTTTGTAAATTTAACTAGTTTTAGGCAAAGAAAACTAGAATTACCAAAATTAGAAAAAAACCTACGCAAGAACCCCAGAAATTACTAAAAATGCTAGATCTAGTGTTAAAACGCTAACGCTGGCAACACTGACTGTAAACCCACGCCACGCCAGGAGGGTGCATTTGCATAAACTCAGGGCTACAAGCGCAAGAATATTCCTCATCTTTAACATCCAAACCCTGTATTACTGCAGAGATTTGACTCTAGCACCAAAATATAAGTAATTATAAACATGTATACATAAGAAAACTAAGAATCAATAGTAAACCAGCAGCACTACTTTAGCTTAATAATGTACCTACATTACTGTACAGTACCAAAATAAGGGAAAGTGAGGTTGTAGACAGAGGGGTTCTGTTGACCAGATGCTGCCCATGTGGACCAAGCTATAATTAATGAGCCAGTCAAATTCAGAAGGACAATGACATTACTGTACTAGGGACCTATTTTCAACTTACTACACTCCCCTGCTCAAGATAGGAATATAAGAACACACATAGAGATACTCAAGTATTACCGAAAGTATTATAAAATCAAAAGGAATGGAATCTGACTCTGAAATTGTAACAGCACTTTTCTTCTGGATTGATTGATTTCAGTGTACAAGGAAAGCAGGCTTATGTCTACCCAATATCTTGTCCTTTCAGATGCTGTGTCACACAGATCTCTTGAAACCCGGAAAAAGAGGATTCCTGGGTCAAATTCACAACAACGTAAGTCAAAATATATTAAAAATCACAGATTAAACAAAAAGTTCTCTAATACCCTAGCTGTAGAGCAAGGACTATTACAAAGATCAGATTCCATGATGCTACGTCATCTGTCTCCAAATCAAACAGCCATGAGGGGATATGCTTTGCAAATTGTTAGGACCACTTGTGGAGAAGGCTGCTGATAAAAAGAATATGACAATGTGAGATGTCCAAAAATGAAAACACTCTATTCTATGTAATCAACTACCGTGTTTATTTAAACTTAGTTTTAAGTTGTTTCTGCTTGAACAATCAGAGTGGTGTGAAGCAAACTTGCTCATGGTGTGATTTGGGAAACTACAAGCAATCTGTTTTCTTTGAAATGGATGCAACATTATTTCTTTGCCTCAATCACAACACAAAACTGTAATTTATTAAACCAACTGGTACTTCCAATAATCTGAGCAAACATTGAGAATTTTATCTATGTCAACCAATTGGCAGCAGTAATCCATGTTTGTCATACTAACAAAGAAAAGTGCCATCTGACAAAATTGTCAATCCAATTAAACTAATGGTCATTTGTGTCTAAAAACTTTTATCATCTCTTGATCTGCATGCTCATGTAGTAGTTATGACTTGAACCTTCTTAATCTTTATTTTACCTAGGGGATGAGTTTAACCACAAGAGAGGGAATGAGCACAAATCTTTAAATACTGGTGAACATTATCTCCATTGTATCAGGTTGAATAAATGCATTGGCTCTTTCTTTTCTTTTTACGTCGAGCAGATCCTCACATTTTTACGCCTCCAGCTGTGCCTACACCGCAAGAACCAGATCCACCAACCACCCCCACAAATACAGTCACTTTGGTTTCTCCTAGAAGGCCTTCACAAAGCAACACGCAAGAAAGTAGGTTTTTAAGGCAACATCAGTTGCTCTCACGGTTTTCTAAGATGCTTATTCCAAACAGTACAACGTTCAAAGCAGGATTTGTGCTTAATTTGGAAACAAATTATGAAATGACAATCTGAAATTTAGCATAACTATTAATCTTTTTTATCACAAGCCCCTTTTGTAGATGTACTTTATGTGGAAGTTTCAGGAATTTGTTCTGAAATGCTATGTTGAAACTACTCTACCTCTTAAACAGATTTCCAGTTAACTGTACTTATGAAACTGGATACCATAATTGAAAACCAGAAGGAAGGGCTTTCACTGCTGCGGACCCCTGGCTAGCAATCGGCATGTTGCTTCTGATGAAGTAATGCTGGAGGACATATTTGAAGAAAAAATGACAACAGTTGAACAGATAAATGAACTGTCTGAAAAACTAAAAGAAGAAAACTACAAGAAGAAATTGGTAAACTTAAACACAAATTTATTACGAGTTACATTTTAAGAGTTATTAGAAGAAATAATGAGCCACCAGAAAGTGAAATGAACCTGGTGATACAAACTTTTACCACAAAGAATCAGCTGGCTAAGATAGTCCTGTGCCTACATAAAAGGAAGAAACTAATTCATCACTAATTTCTTCAATAATAAGACTGACCTCACACACCATCATTTTCACCATGCACCGGAATGACAAGAAATGGAAATGAGTTAATTAAATTGTCAGAAGCTTGATGCATACTCTGAAAATTGTGTTTATATTGTTCTTGATGGATATAAGCATTTCACGTTTGCTTCAACTTGTATTTTGCACTTTGCAACAGGTAAATTTCCTTAGTGCACTGAGAGGATACCGTGTTGGTGACACTGTGGGAATAATCATGAAAAATCTTCGGACTAATTGCATTGTGGTCCAGGTACAGCATGAAGGGTAGACTGGGAGAGCTGCCTTTTCAGAGCCTTCAGCTGTTTAGAGTCATCATAAGTAAGTATTATCAAACTTCCTACAAAGATATAAATGTAAAGCATCCTCACCATCAAAGTATAACGGATAATCAGTGTGTCAAATGTGAGGGCAATGTGTATTAACCTTTAAACTTTCCTTTCATACTTAGTTTTACCTCATTTTTGTTAGGTATGGAGCAAAAGGTTTACCCATATAATTGATACAAACAAAATCAAACAATGTAACTAATGATAATACGTACATAAGTTTCATTGAATGATTTCTTGCAGAAGCCTGTCTACGGTCCCACAAAGGTACATCTGTGTCTCATGTAGAGAGAGAAGTTGCCGAGACCTTGAAGCATGCCCCCAACAAACCTGGAGGTTCCAATTTCACGGTAATCTTTGGGTACAAACTTTAGAGAAGGGGAATGTTTATATCCATGTCTGAAATGGCTTGGAAGTAATAATGCTCTATGACAAGTTCAACTAAACTACAAAAGCAAATTCTGTACAGGCAATTGGGTAAAGAAAAATCAGAGGTTCTTGTTGCAAACAACAACAAAAAACCCCGAAAAACAAACGTATTAACTGTTTACTTCAATAAATAAATATTCATTACAAATAAACTCTTCTCCAGTCTATGAAAGCCATACTTATTATACATTCTGTGGAGTGTTAGCTCAGTGTTATGTGGAGTGTTAGCTCAGTGGTTAAAACTGGTGCCTTCCAATCATAAGGTCCCCGGTTCGAGTCACTCTAAGACTAATGTATGTCGTCCAGTTACAGAGTTGTTGAGAATTCATAATCATGGACGTTAAATATGAATGTAAGAGACTGACCTCGGTCAGCTTGCGTCATTGATAAGCCAAAGAGGCTTCTCCGCAAGTTCCTGCTTGCAGGAGGATCTAAAATACACAATCTACATCAATAATAAGGAAATATCTTTATAACATATATACTACTTTTGTCCTAAGCTTGCTTTTACCTTTCAGAGAACTCCATAGGGCCACAACAATTAAAGACGTTTAACAAAGCTTGTTGAAAGTAGTTAACGTATTGGTTCCCTGAGAACGTAAAATGTACAATCCTTGAAATGGTGTTGTGGGTGCATTATTATCGCTTTCATTAAAGAAAATTAAGGTGTATGCAAAACAGTATTGTAATTTTCTGTTCGTAATAGACTTGATAAATATTATATTCTCATAAACTCAGTGCATTTTACTTTTACTCCAACCCTTAAATATGTTTAAAAAAGGTATACTGTTTTGGCCCCAAATATGCCCGATTTTTAAATATGGTCATCTTTGGTAAAAAAAAAAATACATGCTTAAACTATTATTTTTACCACCCTGAAGGAAATTTACCTCACTGGGACATTCAAACATCTTGTGTGTTCATTTACAATTCTGACAACACTTTGGAGAGCAAAGTTTGCCAAGTTACTTTTTGGACACATAGCAATGATAGCATGCTCTTTTTTTTTTGTCTCTATGACTACTGTGAAGAAAACAAGGTGACCTTATTATATATACTATTTACAGTTACAGATGTAATAAGCAATTTAATGGCAATTGAGCAGATTTTCAACCTTGAAAATTGCTTTAAACTGTAAGTGTGACTAAATTAGTTTTCTATGATACTATTTTCTTTACCTTTGATATTTAAAACACTTGTTTCTTGAAATTGTTCTTGTAGGCACGGACATCTGCAGGATTTTCAGATGAATGAAGCAATGATGGCTTCGATTGCCGTCCTGGGAAGGGGATGAAGGGGGAAATGTTGATTTCTGTTAGGGGTCTGTCATATACTATTGTTTCCATGATTTCACTATGTCTCACCGATTCCCATGTTTTGTTATTATTCTCAGCGTCTGCAATCTCTTCTCAATATACACTAGCCTAGTGTATTGCCTAGTCAATTCAGCCTACACAGTAATATTAGGCTAGCCTATGTTACATACTAGGCTAACCTTACATTAACCGATACATCCTCACACTTCACAGTATCGATACAATAGCCTATTCTGTCGATGGAGTGTGTTAAACGTCGTCTGGAATTTTACACCACATTTCCTATGGTAATATGCAAGGCCACACTACACCACGTCATCAGTAACAGTAAATTTGTAGTTGCACGCTGAAGATATTCTGCATAGCAAATACTTTCCAGTATGACTCAAAAAGGGGTAGTTACATGTTTACCTCTTATATTTAGAACGTAGCAGAATAATACAAACATTTATATTGTTTTAAAATTGTGGGTGCAGAGAGACGCTTTAAGCAGTTCTCTGATGTGTGGAATTAATATGTGTAGGCCTATATGATGGTCATGACTAATGCTGCATTAGGCAAAATGATAAAGATGACTTGTCCTTGGTCACACTCACAGTATTTACCATGCTGCTGTATCATGTAGTGACTATTGTTACAGGGAAACTGGTTATTCACTAGCCATTAAATATCAGCTTAGTTCTAATTTAGCGTACAAAATTCTACAACTTGCACAACAAATGCTAAAATTGTGTTTAATTTACAATATTGGTAATGGTTTAGGAACTAGGCTCATCTTTGCTAAATGGGAATGTAGCATTATCGTGAAAGGACTTTTTATGCGATATCAGGTACTACTCAGCGCTATTGACTCTAAACTGTAAATAATATAGCCTGGATTCTGATTATAGTTTGCTATAGCCTTCACTGTCAAGTACACTAGGGTACACACAATGTCAAGAAATTGAAGAGGCTAATTGGCAAGGATATACCTATACTGGGCCTGCCATATGGCTACTCGATCATGATACTTCATAGAAACCTGTCACTGTTTGTTTGTAAATAATAAAAAGTTCACTAACGGCTGGAATGTTAATGAATGTAGCGTGACTTTAGTCTAGGTACCTGTAGCCTATTTAGCCTAGCCTTCATGTGAATGTGTGATACGGAAGATCATACGTCCAGCACATGGCTGTTACTAATTGCAATGCGGAGCTCAAAATTTATGTCACACTGGCAGGCGAAAACAAAAAACAAAAGGCCGGTAGCCACAATACTAACGTTCACGAAATACTATTCATTTATTGATATAATATAAGTCAGTGGCACGCTTGCTGCATTTATTAGAATATATATACAATATATACAATTACTATAGCACGCAGCGTGCACGGTGTTGCTATTTCCACAACCAACGTCCACATCACAAAGCGCACAGATCAGTGGAATGCAAAAGCTGTTTATGCAAATGAGCACTCGTTGAATAACAGTGCTTTGGAATGCCAAATGGGTAAAATATAGTAGGGCTTCAGCTATATTGTTCATTGTATTCAGTGCTTCTTCTTGCGGGATCGACAAGCGAGACTCAAAAAGCAATGCATTATGTCAAGTTTAAATGAAACTTCAACAGACACCAGTAAAGCCAAATTCTTCCATTTTTCTTGACATCTACGTGGGGCTAGTAAGGTGATATTGCTTTAGTGAAAATAGACTGGGCCAATCTTTTGCTGCCCCATATGTTACCATATTTCCTTTTTTTTTTTACACAGTAAGGACGATTTATTTAAGGAATAAAACATGCAACTTTGGTATAATCGAACATATTAATAGCATGAAAAGTCCAATTTAATACTTAATTTTGCACTAAAGCAATTCAATGAACTATAGGCTCTTATTATATACCGTTTCATATAAATTACAAAGGTCTACTATATATAAGAAGGTATCTCTGGTACTTGTTTGAAACCAAAAACCAGAGTTTACATTAGTTCGTGGAACTCATTTTACCTCCATCTGTTTTTTAACAAGGCATTATCCTATTTGTACTTCGTATTTGATATTTATTGATTTTTGTTATTGAAGCTTTTGAAAGAAGGGTACCCTCTCTTATAACTATGTCTTGGTCTATACTCTATACAAATCTACTGTGAAATATGCATAAAAGGGCATGAAAAGAAAAAGAGAGTTTTTGGTTGAAACCGTAAAGACTATTAACAATGATATTCGAAGGGAAATCTTAACTCCTTAAAGATTGCAATGAACATGTGAGATTAAACTTACTTAATCATAGACTATTTTGGGTACCGTTCTGTACAAAACTTCTATATTATTTATAAGAAGTTGCTTTTAAATTTATCATTGCCTGTTAAAAATGTTGTGTATCATTCAGTCATTGATCATTTCTTAAAGAAAAGAAATGAAACATTCTCTGTACCTATAAAGATCGAAATGTCTTCAGTCCCTTTTTAAATTGCCAAGGTGTGTTAGGGTATACTCAGTGTGTACGTGGAGGGGCGGCGGGGTTGGTTACTAAGTTACGTAACCATTACGTTATATCACAACGTAACTAAAACGTAAATCACTAAAGTCGCAAAATCTCGTTGTATTAACGTTGTAGCAACGTATTAAAAAGGTTATATATAAACGTTAATGCGACGTTATTGTAACGTAACAGATGAACGTTAGAAAATTACGTATTAAAAACGTAAATACGTTATTTTTTGGTCAGAATATAACGTAAATATAACGTCCCCTGTAGTCTACAAAATTTCGTAACTACAACGTAAATTTATAACGTAATTACAACGTAAACGCTACGTAAATATAACGTTATCAAAACGTAATTTTGTTAGCTGGGCAATTACTAGCGGATTCAGTTATTCAATTACTCAATTATAAGGATTTTTATGATATATATACGGATCTACTTGGAACTGACAGTGCAAGTTCCCTGGACCGACGCCAAGGAGGGTTAAACTCGACAGAACTATTATTAGAGGTTAGTAGTTTTTATTATTATTAACAACACCTCTAAAACCTCTGAAATATATATCAGCCAGTCCGGAAGAAAGAAGGGGCGCAGGCTCAGGTAGGTGAAGTCATCCACTAGGGTATATGCCCAGCCCAGACACTCCCTTCGGGAACAACTGGACCAGCGAACACCAAGATGCATTCGAAACCTTAGTCGAAAAATGTAGGACTGCTCCTACCCTACCAACGATGTACGAACTGAGGCACACACGAACACAATCTAGCACACCCGCCTGGCGGGAAGTATAGCACAGTCCAGAAAAGTGGCTGCTCTCCACTTTCCGTTGACCACACACTATGTGTTTTTTACGTTGGCGTTTCAATAGTTTGTAGTTTGTTTAGTGTAGTTTTGGCTTTGTTTCGTGGTTTTTGTTTTTCGTAGGTGCGTGGCTTGCCACACCCCTAGCTGTCATGGCGGCTCGCCGTGACAGCAAAATCGTATTCTTGACTTTTTCGGGGGAGGCTAAGGTCGTCCCCAGACAACTTTGTTTCAGTTTTGCGTTCTGTTGGTTTAAAGGTCCCTGGAGAGGTTCACGCGCTTCAGGCTGTCCGCGTCCGAGGCGTCCATGTGTTGGAGGGAGTTGAGGGACTGAAGGTAACACCGTATGGCAGTTCGGTGTGGGTGACAGTCCTCCATGTCCCTCTGGACATGTCTGAACAGGTTGTTGTGCGGACACTGGGACGTTTTGGGAAAGTGACCGGCTACGAGTAGCCGGAATTCCTTGAATTTAAAGGTGTCAAGACCGGGACTAGACGAGTTACAATCGAACTGAAGTTCGTACCTGTGGGCTAATGGGCACAGAGCCCACATTGCATATCCGGGCCAGCCTCGCACTTGTTAGAGGTGTGGGCTGGAAGGGCATGAGGCCAGGTTGTGCCCAAACAAGCGGTGTAGCCGCTGTTTACATGTTGGGCGTACCCTGGCCGAGTGTAAAGGGGGATATAGTGTGTAACTCGTGTGGGAAAACGGGCCATCTCGCCCGATTATGCCCAGACCGCTCATACGCCGCGAGAGTGGCTACGGACGTGGCTGAAGCGCTCCCCGTTCCGGCCTCTGACACCGTATCACCTCATGCTCCGTTGATTGCCCCAGTGTCCGACACTAGCGCCCGGGTGGATGATTTGTTCCCCCTTTCGTGTCCCACCTTGTCTGCCGAGACTGCCAGCCTGCCCACTGAGGCGGAGCTGGACAAAACGGCGGAGATGGTACTAGCGGAGTGGCATGCGGAGCAGGATGCTGCTTGTACTGGTTCACCGGTAGCTACGCCCGCCATCGCTGATATTAGTCGGGCCCCGAGTCAACTGGCTCAAGAGACATTAAGTGGCCCAGATTCAGACTCGCCAATGGAGGACTGCACTACAGCCTTAGTAGTTGTGGCTAAGGAGTCCTCCGATTGGTTTGATGAGACGAAACAGGTCACTGATCTCATTGACTCGAATGGCCCTTCCACCCTGCCCGCAGTCGCTTCCGCTATACCGGACACGATGGTCGCTATAATGGACCTCCTGTTCCTGACAGGGATGTCCACTCGATCAAGGTTGACGGGGAGCTAAGAACTCTGCTCGCTCGAAGAGAAAGGGGGAACACTGCTAGGGGCCTGGAAAGACCCGTATTGGGAAAACTTCGCAGATACTGCGCAAGCCTGTCGTCTACTATCGGGACAGCGTACCCCCGATGAATTTTGGAGTGAGTTTGTTGTTAAGTGTGGGGTTGGGGTGGTCTCTTTGTGGTTTGGAGTTTTTTGGGGCTGGTTTGTAGAGCTTTATTGTTTTGGTTCTGTTAGCCTTTGGGTCCGTGTCCTTTTCACGTCACGTTAAACGCTACATTTTATACATTTGTGGGTTAGTGAGAGATTTCTGTTTGTGGGTTTTCAGTTGGAGTTTTGGTGGTTGTTAAACAGACTGGGATTGTTTTTGGTTACCTTTGGTCCGTGTCCGTTTCTTTGCACGTAAAAAGTACCCGTCCAGTGACAATAACAGCTGTAATAGATGGAGGGCGAGAGCGAAACACGTCTGAACTCCACGAAAGCCAACTGTGGCAGTCGTCCGAGTCGTCACTTGAAGCCGTTGGTGATATGTCGTCTAGAGCGCGCTTGAAGCTTACAGAATCGTCGTCGGCGTAGTTTTGCCCCATTGCCCTCTCATGGCCCATACATTTTCAGTTGCCACTTTCAACGTCAATGGCATGAGGGATCATCGCAAGCGCAGTCGCATTTTCCATTATTGTATTTCAATGGAGGTCGACTGCGTTTGCCTGCAAGAAACATATATTTTGGAAGATGTCCCTCTATGGGCTTATGAGTGGGGTGGTGGGCTGCATGCTTCGTTTGGTTCGTCTTCATCCTGTGGCACTGTCATCCTCCTGTCACCTCGTCAGGCGGGTTGTGCCACTAGGGTGGAGACGGATCACGAGGGCCGATTGGTTTGCATTCTTTTCAAGTATCCACAGGGTAACATCTCCATTTGCAATGTGTATGCTCCCAATCGGCCTTCTGCTAGACGAGAATTTTTTAACACACTGCCTTCCTTTGTTCCTGGTAGTGCTCCATGTGTCAAGGTCGGAAACTATAACTGTGTCACAGACTCGGGTCTTGACAGACTCGGGGCTTCTGTGTCTGCTAGTCCCGACGCTGGGATCACAGAATTGGACAGATTCACTTCGGCACACCTTTTAGCCGATGTCTGGAGGCATATGCACCCGTGTAGTACGGTGTATACGTGGGTGAGGCCCAACGGAGAAGATGCCTCCAGGATAGATCGAGTGTATGCGCCCCTAAGTTTTAAATTTTCGGGTTGCGACACGCTCAGCTGTCCGCTCTCTGACCATGACACTGTAGTAGCACGTTTTGTTTTGCTTTCCATTTTCCCGATCGGGCGGGGCCTATGGAAGCTTAACTGTCGGATTCTTGGCGAGGCAGAGTTCCGCCAGGGTTTCGAGACCAGGTACAAAGGATGGCAAACATTGAAGCCGGCCTTTGCTTCTACATCCCAGTGGTGGGATGATGTGAAGTTGCGCATCAAACGCTACGCAATTCAGTATTGCGTGACCGGCGCACGGCGTCGAAGAGAAAAATTCTCGAAGCTGTGCGCGGAGGTGAAGTTTGGCGACCCTTCGGCAGTCATCGCTTTGCAGATTTATCTCGATGAAAAGTACCACGGTGCCGGCGTCAGGGCCCGTGTCGAAGCGGTGGAAGCCGAGGAGCGCCCTTCACTGAGGTTTTACCAGTCCGTTAGCTCATCGGCGGGTGACAGACGCGTCCCGTCTGTGCGCGCTTCCGACGGGACCGTGGTCAGTGACACTCACGGCATTGTCCGCGTATATAAAGAGTATTATTCGAGTTTGTTTACGCGTGGCAATGTCGACCGTTCCCCACGATGTCAATGATATTTTGGGGGGCGGAATAACCACTGTTGAGCTTTGGAAGGCGCTTTCGAAGATGAAGAATGGCAAGTCCCCGGGTTCGAACGGGCTTCCGAGGGAGTTCTACCGAACCTTGTGGGCAATAATAGGACCCGTGAACGTCTGGGCATGATTATTTTGCTGCCAAAGTTTTTTTTTTGGCATTGCCCTTTTGTTTTAACTTGTGGGAGTGGTTTCAGTCCTGGATCGACCGTTTGTTCTGTTGCTGTGTTGTAGCGTATTATTTATGTTTGTTCTGTTCTAAAAAAGCTTATTTGGAGGAATAGATGTGATGTTGTTTTTAGGGGGAAATTTGCCAGTTGGCAGGCAGTCTTGGAGGCGGTGAAGTCTGACAATCGCTGCCGGGGCTGCCTTTATTGGACGTGGTGTGCTGGGGAAGGCTGTTTTCTTTCGCTGCGGGCTGGTCGTCCTTTTGTGTTTTTTTGAATGTTTCAGTGCGTGGTTGGGCGTTTTGTCTCTACAGGTCGGTGGGCGTATGTACTTTTTTTGGCTCGCTTGACCTGAGTTTCGTTTGTAAGAATGGATGGTTTGGTAGTGCCGTTTGGCCGTGACGTTTTGTATCCCGTATGACGGGTCACGTAAAAAGCACTTGAAGCCGACCCTTTTAAGGAGGGTGTATAGGCCATCAGCTGAAGGTGGAAATTCGCTTGTTTCGTTCCAGCAACTGCGGGTCTAAAATTTCTCTACAGCATTGAATACATAAATTAACTAAGATTAATGATCCAAAAGTTCTCCATGTACTTTCCTGCAGTTTTTTTGCAATTCCGCTCGAAAGATCGAACTATATTTTTTATTGCGTATGTTAAGAAACCTGCCGTTTTACGTTCAAAAGTTGTGCGCCCGTGAGATATCTGTACCATGTGATATGAATTGTCCAATGAGCCATGAGTTCTGTGTGCAATCTTTGTAGAAAACAACCAAAATGGCGGCTCCCACGGGCGCTAGTCAGTCTCCGACACACGGAAATCTACAGTGCTCAGTGCATATTGAATCTGTAAAATTTGAAGCAGTCAAGGCACTGGCGAATAAACGATGGACTAAAGTTACTTCCTGCGCTAAAGATTGGCTTAATCTCAGCGGCGGAGACAGTGATATCGCCGTACTACTGATTACTCCATGGCCTACTACGATCAAGCGTGTGTTCAACAGCATAGTATGATGGGGTTCCACGATAAGTGTTACAGGCGGTTCATTGATAGCAAGCACATTGCTGCAAGAAAACGGACAGTACCAGAGGAGACCCCATATAATTTTAAACGAAGAATTGACGGAAAAGATCGAGGAAACCAAGCAGAAGCTCTGGTGTATTGCCTGTTCAATTTATTATATGTGGGAAAAGAAACAATACATTACTCGGCGTTGCAAACGGGTGCAGGACAAGCTGCAGCAGGCAGAGACTTTCGATGGAGGTAAACCTAAGCATACTACACGACTCTACTTGTACTTCTGTGGCATAGTTGAAGTGTTAAGAGAAGTTGCATAATGCAAGATCAGTAGCTCTTGAGGGATAGAAGCATGGTCATCTGATTTGTTTTGTTATAAGGTGGTAGGAACGGAAATTTGTTTCAAATTCTCCATCTGGGGCACTAGCCTAAGTGTTAAATACAGGCTTCATAGTTTTCTTACTGTGGCCCTTTATTTGAATGATAGAGATATTATATGAGTTAGAAAAATAAGTGTAACAAAGGTGCAATAAGGTTAGGTTTGCAAGGTCTTATGGTCAGCCTGTCTAGCTTTACCAAAATGAACAAGTATCTGTCTCCTTTATTATTAGTAACAGATATAATCTACCATTGTATAATTTAAACCATAACATTAAGAGATAATGTTATGTACTGTCAAAAAAAGCCTGTTTTAATTCTTTTTTGCATGACACTGGTTTGCAAAATTTGAATGTGTCTTTCTTTGTCCATAGAAGATGAGCAGATCACATGGTATATAAATAAAATTGTCTTAGTTCTTATTTGTTCAAACTTACATTTTGATCAACAGAAAATGCAAAACAATTTGCTCTTTTTATTTCATTTTATTAAAGTATTGCTTCGACAAGCAGCACAGCGGAAAAAAAGATGAGCCCAGATTTTATGAATATTAGAGGAAAAGACCGTGTTGCCATTGAAGTGAGGTACCACTCTCTATGTTGAAGAAACTAGATACAATTCTTGACAAGGAAGACATACAGATCTTGAAAGGTAAAGTACTCTCTTCAATGTGTGGTTCATTGAGTGTTCAGGGGTGGATCTAGGACTTTTGGAATTTGGGGGTCCTCCCCGAAGGAAAATTAAAAAATTCTCTAAACGCTTTGAGATGCAATATCAGGTTAATCTTTCCATTGAAAAGTAATTTGCAACATATTTGTAGCTGAATTGTAATTATATTGGTACCCCATCATAAAATGTGAGACTCAAAAATATCCAATTTCATGGTACAAGGTGTTCTGTTCATCTCCTCAGAGCAGAGTTTACCACCAACAAAATATGCTCTGATCCAGCATGTTATGCGCTGCACCAACCAGGCTGCTATTCACAGTAGGGTATTGCAGCAAAGGATTGATGCACTCTCACCAGAGGGACATGGATGGAAACTTGAAAATGATGACCTTGCTTTTTACGTGCAAAGAAACGGACACGGACCAAAGGTCAACAAAACCAAAAACAATCCGTCTGTTTAACAACCACCAAAAACCCAACTGAAAACCCACCAACAGAAATCTCTCACTAACCCACAAATGTATTAAATATAGCGTTCAACGTGACGCGGAAAGGACACGGACCCAAAGGCCAACAGAACCGAAACAATAAAGCTCCACAAACCAGCCCCAAAAAGCCAACACCAAACCACAAACAGAAAACCCCCAACCCACATTATATAAGGACCACACAAACCCCCCACCCCGCACATAACAACTAACTAACTCCAAAATTCATCCAGGGTACGCCGTCCCGATAGCAGACGACAGGCTTGCGCATTACCTGCGAAATTTTCCCAATACGGGTCTTTTCAAGCCCCTAACAGTATTCCCCCTTTTCTTACGAGGGAGCAGAGTTCTTAACTCCTCGTCAACCTTGATCGAGTGGACCTCCCTGTCAGGAACAGGAGGTCCACTAGCGACCATCGTGTCCGGTATAGCGGAAGCGGCTGCGGGTAGGGTGGAAGGGCCACTCGAGTCAATGAGATCAGTGGCCTGTTTTGTCTCATCAAACCAATCGGAGGACTCCTTAGCCACAACTAATAAGGCTGTAGTGCAGTCCTCCATTGGCGAGTCAGAATCTGGGCCACTTAATGTCTCTTGGGCCGGTTGACTCGGGGCCCGACTAGTATCACCGATAGCGGGCGTAGCTACCGGTGAACCAGTACAAGCGGCATCCTGCGCCGCGTGCCACTCCGCTAGTACCATCTCCGCCGTTTTGTCCTGCTCTGCTTCAGTGGGCAGGCTGGCAGTCTCGGCAAGTTCGATCAGGGGAGAGGTCGGACTCGAAAGGGGGAACAAAGCCTCCATCGGGGCGCTAGTGTCGGACACTGGGGCGATGACAGGAGCATCATGTGGTACGGTGTCAGAGGCCGGGACAGGGACCGCTTCAACCACGCCCGTAGCCACTCTCGCGGCGTATGAGCGGTCTGGGCATAAACGGGCGAGATGGCCCGTTTTCCCACACGAGTTGCAAACGATATCCCCTTTACACTCGGCCAGGGTATGCCCAACCTGTAAACAGCGGCTACACCGCTTGTTCGGGCACAACCTGGCCTCATGCCCTTCCAGCCCACACCTCCAACAAGTGCGAGGCTGGCCCGGGTATGCAATGTGGGCCCTGTGCCCATTAGCCCACAAGGTAGAGGGGATATCGGACTTGAGTTCGATTCTAACTCGTCTAGTCCCGGTCTTCACACCTTTACATTCAAGGAATTCCGGCTCCTCGTAGCCGGTCACTTTCCCGAAACGCCCCAGTGTCCGCACAACAACCTGTTCAGACATGTCCAGAGGGAGATGGAGGACTGTCACCCACACCGAACTGTCATACGGTGTGACCTTCAGTCCCTCGACTCCCTCCAACACATGGACGCCTCGGACGCGGGCAGCCTCCGAGGTAAACCGTACATCAAAACAATTCATACCCCGGAGAGGTTTACGCTGAAGCGCGTCAACCTCTCCAAGGACCTTTAAACCAACAAAACGCAAAACTGAAAAAACTTGTACGGGGACGACCTTAGCCTCCCCCGAAAAACTCAACAATACGATTTTGCTGTCACGGCGAGCCGCCATGACAGCTAGGGGTGTGGCAAAGCCACGCACCTATACACAAACCAAAACGAAACAAACCCAAAACACACAAAACTACACTAAAACAAACTAAACTAATGAAGGGCCAACGTAAAAACACAATAAAAGTGTGGTCAACGAAAGGTGGAGAGCAGCCGAAAACACGTCCGCACTCCACGAGAAACTGAACTGAACTCCACGAGAAAATGATGACCTTATAATCACTTGGATGACGAAGCCACCTGACCCAGATGTTTTGCTTCAGTGTGTCAGCAGTAGCTGTAGAGTCGGCAAATGTCTTAACTACCGTGTACTACCGTGTACAGACCTATGTAAATATAGAAATTGCAGCAACTTCCAAGAAGATGTTGAGATTGTTGATGCAGGGGAAGATGATTTGGAGGATGAACTGTGATGGTGTTAAATCTTGATATCTTAGTCTGAAATTTTAATCAAGTTTGAAGTTTGTGAAGAGGGTTAACTTTTTCAAAGTCATGTTGTCATTATTTTGTTCCCCAGAGTTTAAAGGAACCAGAAAACATGATCTTATTCATATATTAATTTGAGCTATTAGTAGTTTTACGTAGATTACCCTACCTACCAGACACCTTATGATAAATATCCACATTTTCTTCAAATCACACTTTTTTTGCTGAGAGGGGAGGGGGAGGAGGGTGTTATGGGCATGCTTTACCTCTTGCATATTCACAACTACATTTACTGATGACGATGACGCAAATACCGCATCCTGAAACCAGTCAGAGGTTTATATACTGTTGTTGGGGAACCATCGCCCCTGACCCTGTTCCAATATCACAGTTCTTTATTGTTTTGCCGTACCATTTCGTTACCTGTTTTATTCATATTGTTAACACGTTTTGTGCATCTGTTCAAGTTTTGACTGAAGGATATTCAAGTCTAATTATCTTCACTTCTACTACGGAATGGACTTTCCCTTTTCCATACCATATCTGACTTCCATGCAGTGAATTGAAGTGGATCCTGTTATAACTAGTACAACTGTCCTTGGATGAACTTTTAATCACTTACTAATTCTGCGCCGCGCCTTTTGATGAAGAACCTGTATCTTGAATCATCTCAAAGGCCCAGCTCTACTACACCATTGAGTGTATCGACCCAGTCTTAATAGATACATTATTTCTTTCTATCTGGGGCTTAAGTTAGCTGTCTTCGTTATTCACTTATTTGTACCATTCACCTTTATTATTCATATTATTTGTAGAATATAGAACTATTATTATTCAAAATACCATTCAAAACCTTTTCGATCTTTCTTTTATACGTTAACTCCCTTGGAAACACTTTTTGCAGGAATACAAATTATAAACATGTCGTTTCCGTAACATGGAGAAAGTACCTAGTTTTGCAGAAGACTGTAGAAATAGTACTAAGGTAACAGATATATACCGACTAACTTTATTTTACATCTACGATATGCCAGGATGTCTTAGTGTGCCAATTTATATATTGATTTATACAAAAGAAATAGCTCACTGGTCTTGGGGCATTGGCACATCTCACTGTAACTAGGGATTTAGCTACATGTAAAGTAGAGGGGGAGGGGTTCACATGTGTAAAACAGTTTGGATGGGGAGTGTTACAATTATGGAGAGGAACTTTTCATTATATGTGTATATTTACGCATACACGCACAGACGAAATGCATTCATAACATAGGGGGAAAATCTAAAAATATTTCATTTATTACAAAGCATTATATCTGAGTTTATTAAAAGTGGTACATTTTTATAATTAAAACCCTTTAGTTATAATGTGCAAAAATTGTATTTCATATTTCAAAGTTGAGAATGTGATTTTTTACCATTTTGGCGAAAATGGAGGGGGGGGAGGGCACAACTTGTAATGCCTGAAAACAATCCTCACTGACCCTTAGACCAGAATCCTCTTCCACCATTCTTGTAAACCCTGACCTAACTATTATACAAAAAAACTATATCAGTCGTAATTAAACATATAAGAAAAGAGTGGTATGTATGCACCACTGTACCAAATCTAACGTTAGCACATGTGTTCCTAATACATAGCATAGTAGCACTTAATGTCTATATAACATACCCAATTTCGAGGGTGCGTTACGAAAATACTGCAGGAAATTTTTTGGAGAACTTTTGATATAATGTCTGTGATGCATTGAACTACCCAAAAATGCTTTAAAAATCTAGACCCAGTGTTGCTGAAACGAAACTGATTTTACAGCCTCTTTTTGAGTTTCAGCTGATGGCCTAGTAGTGATTTAGTTTCATCCACCCTCCTTCAGAATTGAACGTTCCGTGACGGGTTTCCGGAAGTCCCTGATTTTCAGGGGTTGCAAAGTTTTTAGGAAGCGTGGACACAACCGACGAGCGACGCGAGCGATTGACTTGGCCACCCGTATATATTTTGTAGCGAACGTCTCATACAGCGATTGATTCTCGGATCTTAGCATATTTAAGGACCCTTTCACAGAACGTTTATTTTTATCTGTGGATTTTATCCCAGGACACTTTATCTCATCTTAAATTCGACTTAACTTCGAGGAACACTAGCGTTACTAATTATATATAGCCTACCGTTCATTCAACCGATAGCGCTTATACGTAGGTCTGCCTTACCTACTTATACTTATACTTAGCAATCGCGCCGAGCGAGGACTTGTATTTTATTATAATCTAGATGTAGCGTGAGCATCCACACTTCTAAAAGGGGCTGGCGAAAATATTCGCCACCGATTCGTAGAGTGTTTACGTGTTGATACATATATCATTTTAGTACCTGGAAGCTATTCGGTCGCGAGAGCGTTTACGCGATACACCATATTCCATTTTATTACTGGGAGCTATTGGATCGCGAAAGCTGTAAAATATTTACCACCATAGCGCCATCGTTAGTATCTAGCCTGTAGTCTAGCCTTCGAGCATAATATAGTCTGGTTACATCAACATAAGTCAACTTAGACTGCGGATTCCAGCGTTAGCAACAATCCAGGATCTGAACGGTGAAAGGACATAGTATTTAAAGGTATGTCGATCTTTTTATACTTTTTTATAATCGAAACATCTACATTGGTGACCCCGACGTGATTTTTTCACCCATATTCTGGCCTTGTTTTAGATTTAGCTTCTGCTTGTTTACTCTGTAGTCTGTAGCTTATCGTTGGGCTTACTTTGTACTAGTGTTACAATAGTGGTGTAACGTTGGAATATTATTACTTCAGTGTTGGTCTATTTTCGATACTCATTTTTGGCAAGAGACATTACCGGTTTGCCTCATTATTTAGCAGACGGAGGATAATCCCACTTCAGTATTCAGGCCTTTCACGTTTATTACATCTTATCGCTATTTTCTGATTGCTCACGAAAGACCTAAGACATGTATTGCCAATGTCTAACATTAGCCGCCCTGTTGTAAATTTATTGTTTGTAGCCGACTCTAGAGCCGATTCCTTTGATCGTTATACGACGCCATCTAGCTTTCAGCATCATTTTGAATTTGTTATTAAGCGTGGAGCCACTGTAGGAGAATGACTCGCCCTCACACAACAGCGTATTCAACGATTTAACCCCAACGACTGCTTGATAGTACGTCTTGCAGCTGGTATCAACGACTTATTAGCATTCACAGGCACCTCTAGGCAAAGTTGTGTTATTACCTGTTCATCTGTCTCATCCGATCAACTCATTGCTAGGCTTATCCATTTTCGTCACACACTTAGACGGACTCATCCCAACTGTATAGTTTCTTTTGTCACCATCCCTACGGCCTCCGTTGAGAAATTTCAAAGTCACAAGAATTTAGCCACGCCAACTCTAACCACTGAGCAACTGCACCAATTGCAACGAAACCTAGACAACAAGCTAGACGCTATTAACGCCACGGTCCACAATATCAACCAACAGCATCAGTCAGGGATCACTACGCGTACAGTAAATTGGCATTCTTTTATTCGACGTCCCACTAAACGCCGCAATCGTACTGGTCGGATTACGAGAGCAATAGTACGCAACACCTTTACCAAGCTCTATGACGGTCTACATGCAGTGTCTTCGCTAAAACAACGGTGGCATCTAGAAATTTGTAGGGCATTCACATTAGGATTGCTACACCGGATGAAACCGCTACGACCATGTCTAAACCCGAATCGAGCATTACGGCAGTTAATCTAAGGCTACCCCCCCCCCCCCCATTTTACCCAAACGACCCCGCCATGTGGTTTGGTCAGGTAGAAAGCCTTTTCGTGACGCGCCGTATTACCAGCCAAGATACCAAATTCGCCTTCGTCATTTCTTCTCTCCAACCGGAAGTAGCTCAGGAAGTTCGGGACATACTCCTCAACCCACCATTCAAGAACCGGTACGACACTCTGAAGTCTGAGCTTATAAAGCGTACCTCTCAGTCGGAGCAAAAACGCCTACGCCAGCTGCTGACTAGGGAAGACCTCGGCGACAGAAAATCAAGTCAACTGCTGCGTCGAATGTATCAACTCCTCGGAGCGATACATCTCGAGACCTCCACTCGAGACCTCCATCTTAAAGCAACTCTTCTTACAATGGTTGCCTATGAATGTACAGCTAATACTCGCTTCTACCTCCGAGCAAGTTGACATACATGGTTTGGCCTCGTTAGCTGACAAAATTCTACAGGTTACTCCCTCACCAGTCGTCGACTCCGTTCCAGCCATGGCAGCCACTCCACAAGTTGCAAAAACGTCACTTTCGCCCGACACATCTCACCTCGTCGCTCTAGTGGATAAGCTGTCCCTTCAAGTAGAAGAGCTCACCAGGACGGTCCAGCAGCTTAAACACCGCTCCCGCTCCCGTCCTCGTGGCAGTTCACCAGCAAACCTTGCAAACACCCGAAGTCTCAGGACCTGTTAAACAAGCAGGCCAGCAACTAGGGACGACGCAGCTGTCTGGCCCCACTCATAAGAGTCGTCTTTTCTACGTTATGGACAGAGAAACAGGAACCCGCTTCCTCATAGACACCGGTGCTGAGGTTAGTGTAATTCCCGCCACGAGCAAACAGAAGACTACACCAGCGAGATCTTTCTTAAGAGCTGCAAACCTCACCAACATTGGTACATATGGTGAATCTTCGCTAACCCTCAACATAGGTTTACACCGTGTTTACCGATGTATTTTTGTTAAGGCTGACGTCTCAACTCCTATCATAGGTGCAGATTTCCTTGAACACTTCTCATTACTAGTTGATATAAACAATCGTCGACTGCTTCATCTTCATACTTCCCTTAGTATCACTGGTATTCGTTCTACAGTAGTCTTCCAATGTTACTTTTCACATTTATGACCACGACTCACAGTATCGCTCGTTACTACGTCAGTTTCCGCACCTCGTCAATCCCAGTCGAACAGCTGCCACTGTCAAACATAACATCACCCACCATATCCTCACAAAAGGACCACCTACTTTCGCCCGTCCTCGTCGTTTCGCACCTGATCGATCACGTCATGCCAAAAACGAATTTGAGCATATGCTTGAATTAGGTACTATCAGACCCTCTGAAAGTTCATGGTCTTCACCTCTACATATAGTACCCAAGAAGTCAGGCGATTGGAGACCGTGTGGAGACTATCGCTCCCTCAACAGCGTCACCATTCCAGACCGCTACCCGATGCCGAATATACACGATTTTACTGGTACCCTTCATGGCAAGATAATCTTCTCTAAAATTGACCTCGTACGTGCATACCATAAAATTCCACTTGAACCGGCCGACGTTGCAAAGACCGCGATCACGACACCTTTCGGTCTCTTCGAGTTTGTAAGGATGCCTTTCGGTCTAAAAAACGCAGCTCAAACCTTTCAGCGGTTCATCGACGAGGTACTTCGAGGCTTGTCTTTTGTATACGCCTATCTGGATGATCCCTTAGTGGCTAGTTCCTCCGCCGAGGAGCATCATCAACACCTCAACCAGTTATTTCAACGACTTGACAGCTATGGCATTAATATCAACCCTAGTAAATGTGAGCTTGGAGTGTCTTCACTTGAATTCTTAGGCCATCACGTTGACAGTCAGGGAATTCGTCCCCTGCCTGAGAAGGTTCAAGCAATTGAAGACTTCCCGGCACCTGAAAACCTCACTCAGTTGCGTGCATTTCTTGGTTTAGCCAATTTCTATGGACGTTTTGTGCCACATTGTGCTACCCTTATGCAACTCTTACCGACTTACTCTCGTCTAAAGTCAACAACAAATCTATTCAACTGACCGATGCCCAACACCAGTCTTTCAAAGACATCAAAACTGCCTTAGCTCAGGTGACATACTTCACCACCCATTGCCTCAAGCGACCCTTTCTCTAATGGTGGATGCCTCCGATTTTGCTGTGGGCGGTGTCCTGCAACAGTTTATCAATGGTACATGGCGTCCATTATCATTTTTCTCTAAGCGTCTCCAGAAAGCAGAAACTCGTTACAGTGCCTTTGGTCGAGAACTCCTGGCGGTCTACCTTAGCATTCGACACTTCCGTCACTTGCTCGAAGGACGAAGCTTTACGGTCTACACGGATCACAAGCCACTTACTTACGCCTTTGCTTCCAAGCCAGATCGCTATTCACCTCGCGAAATTCGTCACCTAGATCATATTTCGCAAAACTCCACCGACCTACGTCACATCCCAGGTCGCGACAACGTAGTAGCAGACGCTCTATCTCGTAACTTATACGACGTTACTATCTCCTCATCACCATTCGATTTCACAGCAATCGCATCAGCGCAACAACACGACGATGAGCTTATTCAGCTACGGAAATCATTTGGCTTTCGTGGAGTGCAGACGTGTTTCGCTCTCGCTCTCGCTCTCCATCTGATAACAGCTATTTTTTCACTGTACTGTACTGTACTGCCCTATACTTCCCGCCAGGCGGGTGTGCGCGCCAGTTCGTATATCGTTATCGTATATAGTTATCGTATATCGTACTTTATCCAAACTGTCCTTAGTTTGTTTTTGTTACTCTTTTGTGGCCTAGCCACCTTCAGTATCATGGCATCGCGCCGTGATTCCAAAATTGTTAAGTTAACCTTCACCGGTGAACAAACGGTTCCACCGATGCAAGTTTTTAGTATTTTGAAGAGTAAGGGTGTTGTTGTGCCTGGAGAGGTTGATGCTTTGCAAGCTCTCCAGGGTCGTAATACGTATGATCTACGTTTTACCAGTGACGTGACCCGGCAGAAGGGTGTCACGTTGCTGAGTGGGGTTGATGGTTTGACAGTTACTCCATACGAACGTTCCGTATGGGTAACTCATCCACGTAGGACTAGAGGTGCGTCAGGAACTTGTCGCAACTGTTTTAGGTCGGTTTGGGGCTGTCAAGGCTACGAAAATGTGCTCCTACGCACAGGCCCCTGGGGTGTTGAACGGGCACCGACAGGTTCGGATCGACCTCAAGCAGGACATTCCCTCCTTCCTTTTTATTGCCGGGCATAAGCTCACGTGCGTTACCCCGGTCAGCCCCGTACCTGTTTCAGGTGTGGGGGGACCGGGCACGAAGCCAAGGGCTGCCCGAACAAAAAGTGTGGGCGCTGCCTTCGTCTTTGGCATGATACCTCTGCTTGCCCAAGCGAAGTTGTGTGCTCACTCTGTGGGAAGGAGGGACATGTTTTTCGCGCTTGTCCCTCCTCTTATGTCTTTATGACAAAGAGTGGGGGTCAAGGAAAGGCGCCAAGTTCTGGCGCACCTACTGCCTCGGAGGAAGCTCCACGCAAGGAGGGGGAACCGGGTGAAGATTCACCTTCCGCACCTGGTACACCCTCCCCCGTAGTTGCAGACCCCAACCCCGTGCCCGCACCGAGAAAGTCTCCACCAGCTTCCCCCATCAACTCGTCCAGTTCCGTCCCCAGTCCGCCGCTGGTACCGCCAGATCCGGAGACTCTGTCCGACGGCGACTCCGGGGACTCGGTAGTCATCGGGTCTCCGGAGGCTCTGTCTGACAGCGACTCCGGAGACTCGGTGATCGTAGAGCCGAAACGTGCCACCGGGACGAGCTGGTACGACGAGATGGGGGAACCCTCTCTAAAAAGGTCGGCCTCAAGTGACGACTCAGACGACGATATGTCGTCTAGAGCTCGCTTGAAGCTTACAGAATCATCGTCGGCGTAGTTATGCCTCATTGCCCTCTCATGGCCCATACATTTTCAGTTGCCACTTTCAACGTCAATGGCATGAGGGATCATCGCAAGCGCAGTCGCATTTTCCAATATTGTATTTCAATGGAGGTCGACTGCGTTTGCCTGCAAGAAACACATTTTGGAAGAAGATGTCCCTCTATGGGCTTATGAGTGGGGTGGTGGGCTGCATGCTTCGTTTGGTTCGTCTTCATCCTGTGGCACTGTCATCCTTCTGTCACCTCGTCAGGCGGGTTGTGCCACTAGGGTGGAGACGGATCACGAGGGCCGATTGGTTTGCATTCTTTTCAAGTATCCACAGGGTAACATCTCCCTTTGCAATGTGTATGCTCCCAATCGGCCTTCTGCTAGACGAGAATTTTTTAACACGCTGCCTTCCTTTGTTCCTGGTAGTGCACCATGTGTCATGGTCGGAGACTTTAACTGTGTCCCAGACTCGGGTCTTGACAGACTCGGGGCTTCTGTGTCTGCTAGTCCTGACGCTGGGATGACAGAATTGGACAGATTCACTTCGGCACACCTTTTAGCCGATGTCTGGAGGCATATGCACCCGTGTAGTACGGTGTATACGTGGGTGAGGCCTAACGGAGAAGATGCCTCCAGGATAGATAGAGTTTTAAATTTTCGGGTTGCGAGACGCTCAGCTGTCCGCTCTCTGACCATGACACTGTAGTAGCACGTTTTGGTTTGCCTTCCATTTTCCCGATCGGGCGGGGCCTATGGAAGCTTAACTGTCGGATTCTTGGCGAGGCAGAGTTCCGCCAGGGTTTCGAAACCAGGTACAAGGGATGGCAAACATAGAAGCCGGCCTTTGCTTCTACATCCCAGTGGTGGGATGATGTGAAGTTGCGCATCAAACGCTACGAAATTCAGTATTGCGTGACCCGCGCACGGCGCCGAAGAGAAAAATTCTTGAAGCTGTGCGCGGAGGTGAAGTTTGGCGACCCTTCGGCTGTCATCGCTTTGCAGACTTATCTCGATGAAAAGTACCATGGTGCCCGCGTCAGGGCCCGTGCCGAAGCGGTGGAAGCCGAGGAGCGCCCTTCACTGAGGTTTTACCAGTCCGTAAGCTCATCGGCGGGTGACAGACGCGTCCCATCTGTGCGCGCTACTGATGGGACCGTGGTTAGTGACCCTCACGGCATTGTCCGCGTATACAAGGATTATTATTCGAGTTTGTTTACGCGTGGCAACGTCGACTTGTCGGCACAGGCCGATTTATTGAGGGGAATCTCAAAAACTGTTCCCCATGATGTCAATGATATTTTGGGGGTCGGAATAACCACTGTTGAGCTTTGGAAGGCGCTTTCGAAGATGAAGAATGGCAAGTCCCCGGGTTCGGACGGGCTTCCGAGGGAGTTCTACCGAACCTTCTGGGCATTAATAGGACCCGACCTCAGAGCCGTCTTCGAGGACGCCTTCCAAAACGGACTGTTAAACCAAAGTCAACGTCTGGGCATGATTACTTTGCTGCCCAAGTCTGGGGACCCCTTGGATCCTCATAACAAGCGTCCAATCACCTTGTTAAATGTGGACTACAAGTTGCTGGCTAAGGCTTTGTGCAACCGCCTTGCACTGGCTATGCCGCATCTTGTGGGTGATCTCCAGACTTGTGCAGTCAAGGGTCATTGCATCCAGCAGAACTTGTGGTTGATGCACGACTTGACCGACTTTGTTATTGACCGAGATCTGCCATGTGCATTGGTGTCTCTGGACCAGCAGAAGGCCTTTGACATGGTGGATCGTGGGTTTTTAATGAGTGTATTGGAGACGTTTCAGTCGCACCCGTTTTTTCGTAAATGGATTTCTGTTTTGTATCAGGAAAGTTTCAGTTCTGTTATCGTAAATGGGTTTTGTTCGGAGGTTTTTAACGTGGAGAGGGGGGTGCGCCAGGGGTGCCCTCTGTCTCCATTACTTTATGTTTTGTTTAGCGAGTCCCTCTCTCGTCTTTTCGAAAGGGACTCAAGACTTGTTCCATTCGTGTTGCCAGGGGGTGCCAAAGTTAAATGCGTTCAATATGCAGATGACGTCACGTGTGTTGTTTCGAGTCTGGGCTCCTTTCGTGCCCTCTCGCAGGATTTATTTATCTTTGAGAGAGCTACCGGGGCGAAGTTGAATCCGGAAAAGACAAAGGGCCTTCGCCTTGGTAGCTGGAGATACAGAGACTTGCCATTCGGTGCATCGTGGTCGGATCAAAATAGCAAAATTAATGGTATATGGTTCGGCTGCGATGCACCTTGTGATGTAACCTGGAACGAGAGGGCTGAGGTATTTGAGAGCAGGCGCGAAACCTTTGGCACCCGCTGGCTTTCGATCCTAGGGAAAGTCACCGTAATTAATCGTTTTGTTTCGCCCATCTTGTGGTACCCGGGCGCGGTGTATCCAATTCCGCGTCGCGTCCTGGTGCGGTTGGAGAGAGCGATATTTTCATTTATCTGGTCGGGTGGTACAGAGCTTGTCAAAAGGGCGGTAATGTACCAAAACCTGGGCAAGGGTGGGTTAGGGGTGGTTCATCTGGGATGTAAATTGACCTTTTTGTTATTTAAGCAGTTGTTTGTAGCGGTAACTGACCCAGGGTTGCCTTGTTCATATTTTGTACGTTTTTGGGGCGGTTTGCACCTGCGTCGATGGGTCCCGGCGCTGTTTAGCAACAGAGAACCGCATAGTAGTACTCCAAACAGGGTGGTGCGTGTCATCTGCTCCGCTCTGATTGAGTTGCCCCCTGTTGACCTGTCACAGCCGGACCTCGTTCACAGTTCCTTGCGGGATAAGGCCTTGAATGCAACTTTTGTCCAGGGACGTCATTCTGCCGAAGTATGGCGTTCGGTGCATTCAAGGCTGAATGGTTGCAGGCTCCGTGATCTCGCATGGAGAGTTGCACACGGTGCCTTGGTGACCAACCTAAAAAGATATCATTGGCGATTGGGTGATGGACTGTGCCCTAGGACCGGCTGTGACAGCTTAGAGAGTACTGCTCATGTTTTTTGGCATTGTTGCTTTGTAGTAAACTTATGGGAGTGGTTCCAGACCTGGACCGACCGTGTTACGGGAGACCGTTCATGGTCGGTAGGGCAGGGCTTTATTTTATATGGGGTAGACCCTCCAGTTTGTTCGGTAGCTGTGTTGCACCGCATCATTTTTGTTTGCTCTATTGTAAAAAAACATGTTTGGCGGAATAGATGTAATTTGGTTTTTAGGGGGAAATTTGCCAGTTGGCAGGCAGTCCTGGAGGCGGTGAAGTCTGACATTCGCCTTCAAATTGAAAGCGATTTTCGCCGTTTATCTGGGGCTGCCTTTTTTGGACGCTGGTGTGCTGGGGAGGGGTTTTTCGTTTCGCTGCGTGCGGGTCGTCGTTTTGTAGGTTTTTGAATGTTTGAGTGGGGGGGTTGGGCGTTTTGTCTCTGCAGGTCGGCGGGCGTATGTTTTTTTGGCTCGCTAGACCTGAGTTTCGTTTGTCAGAATGGGATGGTTCGGTAGTGCCGTTTGGCCGTGACGTTTTGTATCCCGCATGGCGGGTCACGTAAAAAGCACGGAAATCATCTTACAGATGTTACAGATGTACAGATGTACCCCTCCCCGCGGCGGAGGGCACCATTACCTGTGATGTCTCTACTGGCACAGCCAGACCTTACATTCCGCAACAATTTCGACGAGCAGTCTTCGATTCTCTTCACTCACTTTCGCACCCCGGCATCAATGCTACCAAACGACTAATCACGCAGCGTTACATTTGGTCAAATGTACACAAAGATGTCTCAAATTGGTGCAAATCGTGCATTAAGTGTCAATAGGTTAAGGTTCACCGTCACACCAAAACGCCAATTGGTAGTTTCCCGATGGCGCAGGCCCGCTTCCAGCACATTCACATGGACATTGCTGGACCACTGCCACCCTCGGAGGGATATTCCTATCTTCGCCAAATCCTTTGTTCAACGATGGGTCTCTACCTTTGCAGTTCCTTCGGTGAGTACAACAGATAGGGGTTCGCAATTTGAGTCTTCCCTGTTCCGCCACCTTAACCAACTACTTGGAACACATCGCATCCGAACGACCGCCTACCATGCATGAACTGTTCCGCTGCAGAAATGGTTTTTGGGACAACACTGGCTCTTCCCAGTGACATTGTTTCACCGTCTGATGATGATAGTCTGATGGATCCATCTGACTACGTGGATCGTCTTCGTCAGTACATGAATAACCTTCGTCCTGCCTTGACCAGAACGCCTCGTTACCGCAACCAAATACATCCAGACATGCAGACCTGCAGACCTGCATACGCTCATGTTTGGATACGTATCGACGCTGTTCGTGCGCCATTACAAGCTCACTACAATGGCCCCTACCAAGTCATCGAGCGACACGATAAATTCTTTATTCTTTTGGTGCGTGGCAAGCGATCAACCATCAGTCTGGATCGACTCAAACCAAACCGTCGTACCAAACCGTCGACCCAAACCGTCGTACCTCGACGACGAATTCACAACAGTCACTTAACCTCCAGCTCCGCCTCGACAAAGCCAAACCGACTACGCCTACCACACCCGATCTCCCGGCTACCTCGACACCTACACATCCTGTAGAAAACGCCAAGCCGCCACCAACCAGAGTTACTCGGTCGGGTAGACATGTCCATTGGCCGAGCCGCTATGTTGAAGTCATCGTCATTAATTGAATCTTTAGCTCCCGTTATACGACACTTATCGTTTTACTCGATTGCTCTCATTTACTCAGCAATCTGGGGAGGAGCTAGTTGTAGTGATTTAGTTTCATCCACCCTCCTTCAGAATTGAACATTCCGTGACGGGTTTCCGGAAGTCCCTGATTTTCAGGGGTTGGAAAGTTTTTAGGAAGCGTGGCCACTCGTATATATTTTGTAGCGAACGTCTCATACAGCGATTGATTCTCGGATCTTAGCATATTTAAGGACCCTTTCACAGAACGTTTATTTTTATCTGTGGATTATATCCGAGGACACATCTTAAATTCGACTTAACTTCGTTGATTCTACCGATAGCGCTTATACGTAGGTCCGCCTTACCTACTTATACTTATATCTATAGCCATCGCGCCGAGCGAGGACTTGTATTTTATTATAATCTAGATGTAGCGTGAGCATCCACACTTCTAAAAGGGGCTGGCGAAAATATTCGCCACCGATTCGTAGAGTGTTTACGTGTTGATACATATATCATTTTAGTACCTGGAAGCTATTCGGTCGCGAGAGCGTTTACGCGATACACCATATTCCATTTTGTTACTGGGAGCTATTGGATCGCGAAAGCTGTAAAATATTTACCACCATAGCGCCATCGTTAGTATCTAGCCTGTAGTCTAGCCTTCGAGCATAATATAGTCTGGTTACATCAACATAAGTCAACTTAAGACTGCGGATTCCAGCGTTAGGAATAATCCAGGATCTGAACGGTGAAAGGACATAGTATTTAAAGGTATGTCGATCTTTTTATACTTAAGATTAGTTTCTCCATCGAAACATCTAAAAGGGTTCCCCTATCTCGTCGTACCAACTCGTCCCAGTTGCACGTTTTCAATATTTATAAACACCTACATGAACGAACACACCCTAGGTAACTTTTACAGTTACTTGTGGATTTATGTCTCACCGTTTTTAAAAGAGGAAGAATCAAAGCAATCGAATTAGCCAAGGGTCTAAAGTTAGGCCTAGCCAGAACGTTTGGCCTACCGTGGCATGTTGACCGACTAAGCTATAAACTATATGTTATTCATTCCATTTTGTCAAGATGATTAACCAAAATGATGTGCCCGTAGGAAGGCCTGAAGTAAAAAGGCAGCGATTGTATAATTCACACCTTATTGCAAGCAACCCTTTTGAAAACACTGCGAGAACTTCAAGGTGGCGAATGGAGAAACATATGAGATCTGAATTACAAGAAACACTATATGTTTGTGACATAGGCCTAAATGATGATGTGGGTGATATAACTTTAACATCAAGGATTTGGATCATGACAAAAATACTAACGTTGGGTATGCAGAAACTGGAACTGGTACAGCTTCAAAAACAACTGGTAGGCCTAGAAGAAAGTCTTCCAATTAATCCTTCTAAATCCAGTTCAACAAATAAGGAATTTGCCAAAGATATGCCAAAGATTGTTCAACTTTGGAATTTCAGTCATTGCCGCTTTTGACTAAATACCTCATTTGTCATTACTCTCGGGCAAATGGACATTAGCGATTAACCCCTGACCCCGGGTTGTGTGACTCAACCGTTAGGAGCGAGTCTTTAGCCAAAAAGAGGAGTTTTTCCCCACGATGACATTCTCATCTCGAATTCACGCTCGAAAACAAGTGTTTTTCATATAATGCAACTACGATCATTTTATATTGGATTTTCCGCTATTTATATTAAATAGTCCGGTATTTATCTTTTTTTGTATCAGTGCGCGTATATTGAAACACGGAGATTTTTTTTTCATTCTGAGGATCACGACTTAATTATTAAACCACGTATCGATTGGATTATTAGTTACAAGAGTATTTGGAGATAACTAAGGTCCCGTTTTCTATATTTTTTCGAGGAACATTAACTATATATTACCATTATTATTGTGTATGGATTAATATTTACCGATATATGTTATGTGGAAGAAACTATCGCTGTTCTGCGCCAGGCCCGGCGACACCTTTCTTATGAAAACTGGGACTGGTTAGAGGAAACAGCGTAGAGAACGTCATCCGGACTGTGAAGAAAAAAAGGTGAGTTAATAATGTATTAAACCCGCCAAACCTTTTCCGAGGCCACCCTTTATTTATAAAAAATAATATTGTTCATCTGACCTCGACAATTAAAAAAAAAACTCACTCTGTGTATTGATCACATTTGACATTATAGTCCATGCAAGTCATTCAAGATAAATAACACCATTACTACTGAAATAATTTGAAAGGAATTTTCAAACAAATAAGATCAATAATTTAAAGTTTAGACTATGCCTTCTTTGATTTATAGGCTAAGATCAGGATCCTGTTGATGATGCATACTGTATTTGCTTATGGTGGTCAATAACAGTTAATGTCTTTATTGTGGCGGTCCACTGTTGTTGCAAGTGTCAGCTAGAGCAGACTGGTCAACCACTGTATCTACGTCACAGACGTTTTCAATAACTGTAACGAGCAATTCTACACGTGATTACAAAGCAAGTTTGTAACAAAAATATTTAATTTATTGATTTATGAATAAAATGAAAGAGAATGTTATTCTACAGCATGTAGAGTTAACTTTTATACCACAGGTTATCTTGTGACTTAAATTTCTCTTACAGTACATGTGACAGGTTGGCTGAACAAGGAAAACTTGATGGTATGTTGCTGCACAGTAATGATTGCAATGATGTACAGGAGAGTGATTTCACAGAATGGTAATTCTTTTGAAGTTACAAATTTATTATTCATATACATGTACTATTACTCCACAAACAAGCAATAATCTGTATTAACAAGTCAATCAGAAATTGCTCAGTGATGGTATACACATGTTTGGATCAAGTGAGGTCATAAAATTTGGGTCAAATGTCACATAGGGGTCATTAGAGGTGATTGTGTAAAACACTTAAAAGCCTACTTCTCCTACAGATAGATATATTGTATTGTCCGATTTTGAGGATTGGCATTTACGATCGTCGTGTTGTGCTTCTTTCGGGATGTTCAGAAATTTGTTTTATTTAATCCTCCCTTGCCGAAAGTGGGCTGGCTCTTTCCGGAGCATAGACGCCAAGCTGGCAATGCCAGTCTCATACGACAACGCACAATTTTTGTAGACGTCTATGATTGAGGACGAGGCAGATAGAAGACTACAATACAGAAATGTAGACGAAATTTAAGATGTTTCTAAGTTGAGCAAAAAGGACCGTTACTCCTCCCACCTCCACTGCCAGAATAAAATTTAATCTAAGAAGTCTGCCGAAAGATGTGGACTAAAATATTTCCTATTGATTTTACTAAAAAAAAATTCAATAATGAAATAATTTATTATTACTATTATAGGGAACCTTGTGAGGATAGACAAGACATAGTAAACCTTCATGAAAGCAATATAACTGAAGACATTGAAGACTGGCTTGATGCACTGGAAGAAACAGCAATTTTCTTTGACTGCCAGCAACCATCAGTAGTTGATCTACAACATAATCAGCCCAATTCCGAAGACAAAATACTACTATATTGCATGTGCAAAACTTACCTTATATTACTGGTGTAGCTTTGGTTGACTTGCTAACACTCATATCCTTGCATTGTTTAACCCCTAACATATGCAAAGACCAGCCTTCATTTCTTCAATCAGTTTTTTGGGGAAAAGGAGTTATTTTCCATGTCAAAACACAATCTCCAGGGTACCAAGAGGGGTAAAAGGAGCACCTTCAAGTTTGGAAAGCATCCGAGTTTAAGTCCTGCTTGTTTTATTATTCTATACCTCGTTTTCCATCGTTCTTTTTGCTTAACAATATCGTTCATATATATCTTTACATATACATTTGCTTGCTTCATACTATATATTTGGTCCCTTCTACTTCTCTCCACACTCGTCCCTGGTTACTTCCCCACCTTACTGTATGTTGGATTTGCTTTTAGGCCTACAATTTTGTAAGCCGTTGTTAAGGTAACATTATATATATCTCTTCCTTTGTTAGCTTATTTCCCCTCCCTTATTTCTGCTTTCCATCTCCTGTTATTATTTTGTTAAGAAGTTGTTTCCTTAACTTGGGGTTATTCAGTCATATCTAGGGGTCAACTGCCGTACTTGCACCAGAAGGGACTCGTGTCTGGTGTGTATCCAGTTCACCCCCAGTCAATGGCTAGAGATCGATGCCTGGCTAGCAGGACAAAGCTTCAGGACAAGTATGACTTGCTCCCCAACCCCAGCGGCTCCCTAGTAGAGGGAGATCTAGTATAGATAGGAGAGGAAGAGGAAGGAGAGGTGGAGAAGAAGGGCCCAGAGGGGGCCGAGGAAGAGAGTGTGGACAGAGAAAGAAAGGAGAAAGAGGAGAAAGAGAAAAAGTGCCTCCCACGGTCCCGGCGACGTCCGGTCTGATTTTGGCGAAGGGAAAAGGGCAAGGCTCCGGCCAAGAAAGAAATTCCCCAGGAAGAAGTCCGGCCCCGAGAGAGCTACCCAAGCGGGGTCGCAAAGGAGCACTCCTACTGAGGGGCAGGTGCCGCGCGCACCGAAAGCCCAGTCTCATCCGGGACATGTTATTTGCAAGAACCACAATTTGGATTGATAATAAAGGTCATATTTGTTTACCATATTGAATACATGATCATAAATGCTTTTGGTAAGACCCATGGTCAGAATAATCGATTAGCAGGCATGTCGACGTATCTCATGGAGTCAAACGATTCAATCTTTGGCATTTTCCATACATTTTTGGTTCCTTGCTTTAGCCAAAGGAACAGTTAGGATGATTAGGATGATTCTTCACATCAGACACGTGGTCCACAACAGGTTCTCGAAAGGACCAACAGTGGATGTTTTTTTTAAGCAACCCAGGGTTGCCTTGTTCATATTTTGTACGTTTTTGGGGCGGGTTGCACTTGCGTCGATGGGTTCCGGCGCTGTTTAGCAACAGAGAACCGCATAGTAGTACACCAAGCAGGGTGGTGCGTGTCATTGGCTCCGCTCTTATCGAGTTGCCCTTGAGCCGGTGAGCCTTGCCGGTGTAGCAGTACAAACTGTCGCAAATATTCCATATTCAGTATATACTGTCCCAGTCCCAGTACATTTAGTCTCCCGGACCTTTTGTACAAGGCCAGTTGGTACAGACTGTCTCCCAGGACAGTTTATGCTATGATGAAACGAGGGGGACATTATTTCTTGGTCGCATATTTTGTTCTAAATTGTGTCCCCCTGAACACTTATGTCCGCATTAGCAGGTACGTTAAAGTAAGCAAAAGTTTAATCAGTAATGGACTGTGGCAGTATCCGTAGTATTAGACTGGAGATGATACTCTGACATACTTTCATGGAAGAAAAGTGTTAACATCTAGGGCTGTACAGCGCGTCCAAATCGAGGCAGCTCATAGTGGCATCGGAGGTAATGCCTGTAACTAACAGTATATGATAAACACTTCGCCTGTGGTTATCCCAGACCGTTTCGAAGGAAAGATGACTTTTGTCATAATTAATACCACTTAGGCTAGGCCTATGTAAGTTTACACGTAGGAGAGGCTATCCTCTATTTGGACATTGGTGGTTACATTTCATTGCATAGTACAATTTATTTTTCCCGTTTCCGTCATCCCTCACACCTGCAATTAATATTTAAATTGATATCATATTTTGGTAATTCACCCAGAGAACTCTGAATTGTGTCATAAAACATGACTTCAAATGGCGAACAACCACTTCACGGTTAAAATATAACAATGCTAGGCCTGATTGGTGCAAAAATTATGATATTCTTTGACCACGTTTAGTTAGTTGTAAAAACTCATCCCCGAAACTGAAGCAATTGCTTATGGTACATTATAATCAGTTTTATGCTTGAGCAAAGTTGTATGTGCATGAAAAAAGTTGCTGGCCCCAGTTTTTTTGTCGCTTTCTTTACCCAATTGTCATAACAAATTTATATGAAAAATATCATAAAATTTCCACCTTTTATGGCCCCGTCTAACACAGAAGTTAACAAGCATAACCAAATTGTATCACTTAAGCTGACAGAAATAGTCTTGTCTGCATGGATGGGACGCACAATATAAAGATACAATTAATGAACTATAGACTAGCCTACCTCTATACTGTCTATAGGTAGGTAGTACTGAATTATTAATGTCTGTAACAAATTCAGATTCATTGTGGTTGGTGAGATATTGAAGGCCTCATGTGGCAACTACCATTTCTGCAGCCTGTTTTTTTTATCATGAATTTTCTTATCTCTTTGAAGGTGCACATCTTGGCAGGGATAAAACTAGACAGAAGATTGGAAAAGTATCAACATGGACGTAGCCAAGTATGTGCAGCATTGCAAGGTGTGCCAGGGGGTCAAAAGATCATTGTCCTGTACATGAAGAAGACTCCATAGTATTCCTGTGGCTGGATTATGGAAACAGGTAAATTCTCTAATTCTTTTAATTGTACTGGTTGTCCACAGCATGCAGTACAGCTGAAGTTTATTTTTAGGTCACTTTGTCTGGACAAATGAAATTAAGTATAAAGGTAGTCTAAATAGGCCCTAAATTCTGGCTAAGTACTGTAATTGCTAGAAGTTTTCAAAAAGTACTTTCCTAGAGATTTTTAACCCTTCAAATTGTGGTCACACATTGTAAATGAACCCACAAGTTCATTGTTAATCCTAGTGAGGTAAATTTCCTCCAGGCTGGAAATAAAAATAGTTTAATATTCAAGTTTGACCAAAGTGACCATATTTGAATATCTGGCATATTTGGGGCCAAGACAGAATACCTTCGGCATAACTGGAGAGCAACCACCAATATGGAGGTATAGTTTTAAGTTGGAAAACAGTGATACCATTTTCTGTTTTAGTGGTTTAATGAAAATAAATATGGTGCAATATGGTTTATGTTACATTTGCAATGTAAATATAATTGGCTTAAATCCACCAACACCAGCTGTTTTGATAAGATATCCACTATTTTTATCTACACCTGTGAACAGACTACAGAATGAAGCAAGCAATGGAAATAGAAGAACAGCTAAGGCAGAGCCTGCAACTTGCAAATGTTTTATAAATTAGAACCTAAATGCTGTATTCTTTCTTAACAGGTTGGTGTTGATCTTATTGGTCCTCTGCTAGTGACAGCTGCCAAAAACAGATT
Organism: Apostichopus japonicus; assembly: GCF_037975245.1. Lineage (NCBI taxonomy): Eukaryota > Metazoa > Echinodermata > Holothuroidea > Aspidochirotida > Stichopodidae > Apostichopus > Apostichopus japonicus. The sequence goes on from NC_092577.1 coordinate 17,749,063, forward strand.
TATCATTACACTGTGTGACTTTTATTCAAAGTGGCTTGAGGCTAAGCCAATTCCTGACAAGACTGCGGTATCAACATCAAATTTCATTACTGATGTGATGATGAGGTAAAATATCTAAGACATTAGAATTTTCTGCAGTTACTCATATCAAATAACTGATAGTTCACGGCAGAATGGTCAACAATGCTGTGTTTGAATAAATAACTATTTCCACATAGGTATAAAGCATACAGAAAGGCCAAGGTCTGGAGGGAGGTGAGAAGTGTGAAGTATACTGTAATCTTTTGTAGTATTTTCCCCATTAACAAGTTTTATCTGCAAGTAGTTTCTGTTCCTACATATATTTGCAAAGGTTCACCTCTGTTTCTCACCCACATTTGATACACAGCTTTTATCAATTAAGTGTCATATAGCCAGACAATTGTCTTCATTTAGTCTACTCCCCCAATAGAGATTTTTCCCGGACCTGATTCACTGAAGCAGATAACTTTAAGTAGTTTGTTCAAACAAATGATGAGTAAATAATTAAGACCACATTCCACAGCTAGATGTCACCTATGGTGGTATATTGTTGTTCAAAAAAGTGTTGGTCAATTTCATATTGTAACCACAAAGAACTTTCTGTTCACAAAGTGTGAACTTAATACTACTTGGCTGTTTTGACAAGAACTTCAACATGATAAGACTGATAATGTATCAACTGAGGTTTGGTAGCATTTCTCTATTCGGTCCTTTGATGAAATTGCTAGTAGGGATACACATAATTGTGTGTATGTGTGTTTTGGTGGGAGGGGGGATACTCTCTGAACCTGGTGGAGGGTCCCCTTTTCTTTGGCAAAATAAGGCAATTTTTAGGTCTCTTGATGCAAAATGATGTATTATAGTACATTTTAAGAACCCAAATGGATCATGATTTAGGAAAATTATTGTTTGTGTGACATTTATACAGTCTGGCATATCACACATAAATCAAGTGAGCACCATCCTACTAAAAGCATTTAACTTCTGGTATACCATAACTTACTCTAATTTGATAAATTTCTTTTATTTAATTGCATTGGCTCGTATGGTTAAACCTTTCAGCTTTTATAGTAAACTGTGTGATACATATGCATGCCTAAAATATGACTTGCAAACTCCAATAACAGAAGTTCAGCCAGTTAGCCCATAATCATGTAATTGTCACAATAAAAGATCCAATTAACTCAATGCCTCAACAAACTTCAGTCTGCACTGAACTAGCATGGTGAGCATTAATTATTTCTGTAGTGGAGCTTAAATATTTACTTTCAAGATGAGAATTTATTTTATGTATGACTTACAGTGTGGCATTCACTACCCATAATATTGCTTTCAACTTTGCATATTGCACAGATTCGGTTGCACTGATATTTTAATATCTGACCAAGGGAGGGAGTTTATGAATGAAGTCAACAGAAGACTTCTTCACAGGTTCCAAATAGAGCACAGGGTCGCCTCTGCTTATCATCCACAAACGAATGGTTTGGTTGAGCGTTTCAACCAAACTCTAAAGAATGCCCTGAGCAAGGTAGCAAATGAAGATGGAACTAATTGGGATGACTATCTGCAAGATGTACTTTTTGGGTACAGAGTGTCTGTACATGCCTCAACAGGATATTCCCCGTTTTTTGTAATGTATGGAAGGTAAATATATCCAACTTTGTTGTATATAGGTTAGCTTGATTTTTAATATAAAACACCTATTTTTTGGGTATTACACATGATCGGACAAGAGTAGGACTGAAGAAGCAACCTTAAATTCCTGAGTATATGCACCATAATGTGTAAAATGAAGACATGGGAACAGTTGTCTTAATAATATGGAGACATATTTGGGCATACATCACCTCTTCTTAGGTTATAATGGGGATATGTGGGATGGGATGACTAGGTGACAAAGATAATGCAGTTTGGAATTAAGTGATTTCATGACATTAAAGATGCCAATAAGTTTTATGTCGTCCTATAGAATGTAAAATGCAGGCACACCTTTCCTCATGCTAATCTGTCTTACAATATGTGACAAGGTCGGCATTATTATACCAGATTCATCAAATTTCCTTACACACAAGTTCTTGCCATGCACTGACCCTGTAGGCCTCTATGTTAATAGTGAAAAGATGCTGTGAAAATAGTGAAAATAGTGAAAATAGTGAAAAAAAATAGTGAAAAATAGTGAAAAGTTAATAGTGAAAAGAAAAAATTATTAGAGATTACAACTTACCAATTGATGTGCAGCAGTTCAAAATAGAACAGGAAACATCAATTTATGTTAAGCCAGTTTATGATTATCTAGCCTATGACATTTTGCCTAAGGACAGAAAAGCAGCAAAAAGTGTGAAAAGATGCCCTGTGCTGGCATTCTTTGCAGGTGCCGAGCTTCTTCAGTGCTGTATAAATAGGTCATAGTTTATTAAACATGTGCTGTTAATGTTGCAGTATTTGAGGCATATCATAGTGCAGGGGTTTCCTAACTGGGGTACATGAACCCTCAGGGGGTGCGTGAGTCCATCCCAGGGGGTTCATGAGACGTTTCTGAAAGTCAAAACTAGAGTACTTTTTGTTGAACTAAGGTCTGATATATCATATCAATTAGTAATGTACAAAAGTCGTACCTATCGACAACCTCTACAATATAACACTATGAACTTGATTTAAGAAGCACTGTTATACGTATTATAGTATAATAATGACTCAGATCGTGTGTCGAAAAGTTAGGGGTTCGTGGACAAGTCTGACATCAACAGGGGCTTCGTGGGGGATAAAGTTAGGGAAACCCTGTCATAGTGTTATGTAACCAACAATACAATCCTTAAATGGCACCTGTGACAATTGAAATGATACGAAAGAGCGAAATACTTTGTTGAATTCACACCGCCACACACTGCCATGTAAGCTGGACAAAGAGTGTATGGGGATGTACCCACAAGCTCAGTTATGTTTATATGCTGTGCTTCTGTATACATTTTTAATAACAACCATGCATACAACTTGAAGCAATCTTAACCATTTGGCTGACTAAGCTGTTGGGGATTAGGTGAAAATACAATTGTTCTTACATATCCCTTTATCATTAGATGTCACTGGTATTGGAATTTGTTTGGAGTGAAAGATCTGAAAGAGCAGTATCAGAGAGTATAAATATGGACAGCAACATTATTTTCAGTTCCCTTTAACTGCACATTATACGATGAGGTCATGCAGTTATTAGATGCCTGTATACAAACAGGTCTATCTAGAGTTTCATATGGATTGAAAGTTATTATTTGTGCATCTCATCATGAAAGTTCCGCTCTTAGGAATTCGCCCCAAATTTAACACTGCCAAACACTTAACTGAAACTCAACGGCTGATTGATCTGCATGAAACCAATTAACAATTGCAGATCAGTTATGTCATCATAGGAATTGTGTTTGTAAATCATGCTGTACTATAATTAGGCAAAACTGCAGATCTTTATGGCATTCCTTAAAATGATTGTTTGTCAATGCAAGAGATTAAAAATTGTGTGATACAGTTTTGAATTTGAATGAAACTATTGACATCTTGTAGCAGTATTGTATTTAAGTACTATCATCCTGGTGTCAAACAAATATACCAGATTGAAGAACAGGTGTTGTCTGGTAAGTATAATCTGCTTCTGTGTGATTGGAACAAAAATCATATCATACATCTCCTAAATAGTAACTCCCAGGCTAGAAATTGATATTACTCATACATGTATGTAACTAAAGCATGATAATAATGTGCATAATGACACGATGTGTTTTATGTTTCAAATGTCAGTGCTCTCCATACATTTATAGAGAACCAAAGCTTCCATGCGACTATGCAGCTACTACCGATGGTCCAAAGTGAAGCTGCACAACTTGCAAGTGAGGCCACCGCTGAAGACATTGCAGCACACAAATTTACAAGAGTGGAGGGTTCACAAAACTCTAATGAAGAACAACCACAAAGCTCAGGATAGGCAGAAGAGGAATTACGATAAGAGATTTAAGCAAAAGGCATGTATTCTGCAACTAACTTTCATTATTTGTTGTCACCCAAGCAGAAGGGATGATTGATTTCCATATAACTAACATATAACATTTTTATTAGTCTGGAGAATATCAGTAGTGTGGCTACACAGTTTCTTGACTACTGATATTTCTTTTAGGAATGATTGTATGCCAAACAATGCATTAGTGTTGAAATTCATAACTAAAAAGTGAATTAAGAATTTGTAGCAATTCCAACAGCATTGCTTGTGTATAAAGATCTCCTCAATATACTTGCCTAGGAACTAATTCAGTTAAAGGTAAAATGTTGACTTGCAAAGGGTTGCAGCGATTGAGGTTAAATATTCATTTGTAAATGCATTGTACACTGATACATCATCACTCCTATATTACCCTTTTAGTTTCCCTTTAGGCAGCTGCTATGGGACGGTAACTGTCATTACTATGACGTGAATGCTCTCTGGCAGTTAGCTGATTAGGTCATCGCAGAATATAGTTCTTGATAATTTTCACTCAATGTTTGTATAGTGTACCTTTTTGCAAAGTTAAATAAGTTTCAAGCCATCATTATCTACTGTGAATCATGTTGTATCCATGATGTAGCTCGGCCTGAGTTATGTGAGTCACTTATACATGTTGTTTGCAGCCCTATCTCACCACACTGCAAAATAAATTCTTTTATTGAATTCAATTTTGTAAAGAAACATTTGAGAATAACTTGTTCTTCAGAAACTTCCCACAGCGTTATAATATTGGAGATGCAGTCCTGGTGAAGAATGCGCTGCGCGGAAGGACGAAAAGGGGGTTAACTGGAGAAATGGTGGAATGGGCCATACATAGTCCATGAAGTTCTCCCAAAATGGCTATATAGGCTCCAAAATAAAAATGGGGAAGTAATGAAGAAAAAGGCTAATAGCATCCATCTCAAGAAATTCTTCAAGGAGAATGGTAATTTATTTCAGTAATTAAAAGCGATCTATACATTGTGTTGTGATCGGCTGTCCCAAATTTGATCATGTGTTTTGTTTAAATGGTACAGAAATGCTTAAAACATGAAAAGTCACAGGCTATAGTGCAATAACATATTCAAACAGCCGACATTTACTCAAAACGTGCTAATGTGATATTTGAACAAAAGAGGTTAATATTATGTTCTAGTTATTTTATTCACGATTCATTTTGCATCCTTGTCTTAAACAAATACACAAAGGACAGGGGATTATATACAAATGCAGCTAGGTCTTGTTTGCCATTGGGACTGCATTGAATGTAAATGTTTGCTCACATACAAAGTCAACAGTAAATGAACAAAAACTGCTCTACTGTTAATGGAATTCAGATTATTCATTCTATGGCCCCTTTCATATCTCATCTAGAACAAGCTTGTTCATCCAGAGGTAAAACAGTAAGTAGATGCCTGCTGTTTGAATGTATGTAAGGCATGCCTTCAGAATAACAAATTAACATGAATTTGTTTTCCCAAGCAGTGTTCATCCCACCTTATAGTTGTTGATTCATGATTTCTAATTTGCACATTGACAAAACAGGTATTTTATTCATTCAGAAACAGTCAAATGAAGTATGATTACATCTTAACTTTCAAAAATCATACTACATGCAGAAAAGGCAAGTGGATTTAACTGTAGTGAAAAATCTCTTAGTGCCTCTTCCCTTCACATCATTCAATTAGTAATCATCTTTAAGTGACGTTGTGCTTTTTTCTTGTAAATATATTTCAGTATTTATAAATGTTATATAATCTCTTACCTCCTCATGATGCAATTTGACTTAATGTTTCATCATTTTTTGGAAAGTGAAGTCTAACTCACACTAACAATTTAACAACATAATTACTTCATGTCATTCCGTTACATATCCATTCCTTCTACATCCACCCTGTTGTAATATAATAACTGTTAATAAATTTCTCTTTCTCCATCTACTCAGGAATGCGTTACCCCTCTGACCCCAGTCTCATCCTGTCACATATAATTGACACTGAGATGCAAACATTTGGCATTCTCCATATGCCCCTGATTTTTTCCTATTATGCTTTACTCTTTTCATAATCTTCCTCTCATTCATTCTCTCCCAATGATGTAGTAGTACCCTCAAAGAACTTTGTGGTACTGGTTACTGAGTTCATGTAATTCGTACAAACAATCATTCTGTCAGGTTGTAACAGATGCTGCTTTTAATATAATTTTGGTTAAAACCAATTTCAGTTATCGTTAGGTGACAACTTAACAGAAATTATGACTTTTCTGTGACTTGAACAAAACGAATATGTTTATTGAGTTTTCAAGTTCCAAAAACGGACATGTTGGCATAACCAACAATGTGAAGAACTGAGCTAATTAACTTTCAAATGATGTTCACAGATCTACCTCTTGAATGCCCAAAAGATTTCAGTGCTTTAACATGTTACATAAGCTGGCAAACACTCTTTCTGTACTATTCAAAGTTTAATGACAAAGGCTTTCCATCCAGCAGTAATTTCAGACCTTATGAATGTGGAAAGATGGAGATGCTGGATAATGCTACTAAATTTACAACTGTTTGAGAATGTTTATGGTTTGATGTAGCATATCAGACCAACATTTTAAAGTTTTTACTTCGTCTCAATCAAGCGATATAAAGTTGTTGCAGTGTAGTCTATATATGCTCATTAACTCCATGTCATGTCGTTTCAGGACGGCAATCAAACCTGAACGAGTCACATCTACATATTTCAATATAATTTCTATTTCTTGTAAATGTGTTCAATTTCTTAATTTTCTCGGAGTATCAAGCAAAGGCCTCAGCTGGAATGGGTCTTGATGATGCACCGAATGAAAGAGGCAGATGCACCCCAAGAAAGTGAAGCAGATGAGGGGGCAGCAGTTATCAGTGTGAGTAATATTGTACAGCAATGTCTTGCCCATGAGACCGTTTAAAATAATACTTATTGGGGTAAGTAAATTTTCAATCCACATTCCTTTGGTTTGAATGACAATCGTAACATTCGTAGTTGTGCAGGCTTGTGTGGAAATATATTTGATTTTAATGTGTGTTTGTGATGCCCAGCTTGTAAAGTTATAGAATGCAAGCTTGGAAAGATGGTCAAAGGTCATTTGAGGTCAAATTATAAAAAACATGTAAACATGATGATATCTGAAGAAGACTGTTTTTGGTTGAGGTCAGCTTTACGTCATGTGAGATCATATATAGGTCAGATTGTGAAAGAAATGTATCTCAAGAATGGAAGCTTTGACCAATCTAGTATTTGTTATGGAAGGGTATCATATTGAGTTCAAGAAGGCTGTTGCTTTCGCTTGACAGTGATCAGGGGCGAAATTGTGAAGAAAAAAAAAATTTAAACATGCTATCTCATGAAGGGGAGATGGTCACATCACATGTTTGGTATGTTGGTGAAACACATTGATTGAGTACAGGAGCTTACTTTAATGTAAGTCAAAGGTCATTTGAACTGGGTCAATTAAACAAGAGGAAGCGTTTAGAGATGTCATATATACATTTTTATCAATTGGGCACAAGAAGTGGAGCACCCTACAGTGTCATTTTGAATATATTGTTGAATATAAATATGTCAGATTCATACCAAAAAAAGTTACGTATGTGTTACTTTCTTTGAAACCCTCCGACTTTATGATGATTTTATATTTTCTCAGAGAGTCAAATGCAAAATACAGTACCAATATTGCTCAACATACATGAACTACATTTATGGTCTGCAGTTATGACATTGCACAGATGACAGAAATATATACATGTGCATGTCACAAGTAGTAGCACATTAACATACCTGGAGGGGCATATGTACAAAACTAGTTAATGTTTGCCAAAGCTGCCCATCCAGCTTCTTTGAAACTACGTACTATTATTTTTGGTTCTAAACCTTCTTTACAGTTCTCAACAATGTAATATTTAATTGATAAAATACTCAATAGCTCTGTTTACATGGCGGGGATCACATAAACCATACCTGACACCCTGGGATTTCCTTTCATAGTAGTTATACCAACTCCTCTATCTGTGGAATGTACATGAGTGATCATGAGGACCATACATGTGTTAATACAAAATGAAGCGATATTTGGAAAGACGGTAGTGGGTAAAAAATCTTCATTATCATGATGTGATGTGCTCACATGATCTCGATCACACCTAGCTTCTGAAGTTACTGACCTGATGACAGGTGATAATTAAATTTTCGAATATGAATACAAAGTAGACTTTGTGAGACCAAATGTACACTGCTTGCAAGGTAATTATTTACTTTATCCATAGTAGTAGTACAGTTGCAATATTTAATTCTTTTTATACTATTCTTGTAACACCCAGACAAAATCTTAGCTTCTATTTCTCACATGATTGCCCACTCCATTATAATTATAAATGAATGCTTCCTTTCCCATGATAAGTGTAAAGAATCATTGCATGGTTATTAGTATATTGTTGAACAATTATGGATACATCAGTTCGTTTAGGTTCTTTTTCTTGTAGTATCATCGTTGACAGGTTTTACCTGTACATCTTGCAGATTGCATAACAACTCCTATCCTGCAAATAAGGCATTATGCTGCAGCTTTTGCACCTTTGATGATCATTTTGCTTTTATATCTGCATTGCATTAACAGTAAGTGTATATCCATTACATTCAGGTGCTTGATGGTGGAAACAGAAAACTCAATGATGTGTACATCATGGAACAGGTCATGGAAAGGTGGTTGTTGTGATTACACAGCCCTACCACTATATCCTTCTCAATACACTGATTGCAGTGTTAGTGACTGCTTGCGAGAGTTCTTCGACTGGGAACCAGTTGATGGTGGCTTGTGTAAAACATGGTACACTTATAATTTTCTACTTTGTTGTGATTAAAATGTAAAGCAGATCATTACATACATAAACGAGCCTCATGTAAAGGATTAACATAGACCAAATTAGTGTTTTGTCCTTTAAGATCAGATAAACTTTAACGGGAAATATTGGTTCCATGAGAACAAAAACCTATGTGGTCCTGAAAGTGTGTGTGTATGTTTGTTATGCTCTGCTTTAAACACAATATCTCAAGAAGGGAATATTGGACAGTTCTCATATTTGGTAAGTAGGTTTACCACATTGAGTACAAAACAGTGTTGGGGTCAAAGGTCATGTTATTGAAGTAAACAGGGGTAAAATTGAGAAACCTAGTAAACACGATATCTCAGGAAGTGCAGCTTCATCAAAAGTCATGTTTAGTATACATGTATACATGTATACATGTTTAGTATATCTCAAGAGGGGAAGCTTGGGCAGATTTCGTGTTCAGTTGCACATTGCGTACAAGAAGCCTGCCAGTGTAGGACAGCAAGTGAATAATTTGCTAGTCAAATGTTGATGCTTTGTAGAGCTGTTAATAACAGCAAGTTTATTACACTCTCTAAACAGTATGTCAGATTCATAAAACTTACTAATGTTTATTCATTGAAATCATTTTACAGTCTGTTTCCTAATATTACAAGACTTGTTTTATATCCATGTTCTTCATGTTTAGAGGAATGTGTAGCAAATGAAGTTACTAGTAAACCTCAATGAGTTTAAAGTTGACTTAAAAAATAAAATGTTTGAACAGACACCAAAAAATGGTGTCACAAATAACTTACAAGTGCCAGTTCTGATTGAACTTGAAATGGAAAACATAATTCCCTTTTTATACACACAGTGGATCCACCAACACCATTGTAATATCACCTGTATCCATGAATACACCTGATATTCTAATGGTGCAGATCGTTCGCCTCAGTCAGTCATCAAGGCAGAAAAATCAGAGAAGTGTTACGGTCAATAAATCTGTAACACTGGGCAGTGTGGAATACGAAGCCGTGGGTGTGTTGGTATGTTTGGATAGTGATTTCATGAAAAAATGCATATTTGCCTGTTTGTGTAAGAATTGTCAGCTGAAAAGCAGTATCAATAATATGCAAATTAGGTAGGAGTGATCTTGCTATAAGTGAAGCATGACTTAATAAGACTAAATAGATGTGATGAATTATGCAGTTTTACATGCACATGTCTACCAGCTGTCCAGTTTTACCTGGGTTGTCTGGGTGTGCCTAAACAGGTAATACAACAAGTTTTTATTCTAGGAAATATAAACTGACAACAATACATGTGAAAATTTTCAATGTAATGAAAAAATTATGTCCTAAGACCTTGGATGGTAAACAAATTAGATCGTAGACAAAGTATGCAAAATTACATTGACATAGAGAATCGTAAGGTGTTTTGAAGACAATGGAAGTCACTGGGTTTCATGATTTTAGAAATTGATCTACAACATAACAATATTGTTTTATAATGATCCTGTTCGTAGTGGCAGATTATGTTTGTATGTGCTTATATGATTTGAAAACGTTATAAAATAACCTCTGTAAGCTGTTCTGATGAGGGCGTTGTGGTCAAGTGGTTAAGGCAGTGGACTTGTGATCCAAGGATTACAGGTTCGAGTCCTGGCCAGATCATTGCGTTGTGTCCTTGGGCAAGGCGCTTTATCTCCATTGCCTCTCTTCACCCAGGTGTATAAATGGGGATTTGTGAGGTAACTTGTAAATATAGTGGCGTGCGCCGGTTTGTGGCTGCACCCTATGGGAAGTCCCCCGGGGGACACATGGTTATGGTGCACTGTGGTGTCCCAGGTGAGATTGATTGAATTGTGCACACTTTGGTGTGTAGGTGTGACAAGTTACCAATTACCAGGGTTAAGTTGTAAAGTCGTGTGAGAGGGCCTTGGCCCTGAACAAGACTATAAACCTAAATATAAATAAAATATGTGAAATTTCACATCCCACCAGCTGCTTGGCAAAATATTTCACAGCAGGGTAAATTTCAATTTTTTTGCCTTTGGCAATGATGAAATATTTAAGTGAATGCCATTGGTACTAAATTAACTAAAGAGTTGCCACTGTAATGGTGGAAAATGATGGTAACTTTATTTGCTAAAATATGAGTGTGTGATGGGTTCACGAATTGGCCATGACATTGAAAACCATGCAACATGATTTCAAAGTGAATACACTTCATATTTTTCTCCTACATAGTGCATAGATTTTATGTAATAATTTATAATTCTCTGTAAGCTGTTCTGATCTGGTAAATTAGATTTTCACATTGGGAGGGGTGATTATTACTTAATTGATTATTGATTTGTCAAAGTTACTTCACAATGAGGTAGTAATGTACCCCGAATGTGTTTTGTTTATGTCAGTTGTGTTTAATTTTATATTTTGACAGTACATTCCATTGAATTCCATTCCCAAACCATGTTGGAGGAAAGTGACCTTCAGCAGCGTGTGAGCACAAAGACTGTTGACTTGCGCAAGAATAGGTAATAAGCCTAATATTCACTGTTATCAATATGAGTATTTACTGCATTTTGTAATTATTCTACATAAATTAGTACTAGTGCAGCGACAAATAGTAATTGAAATTACCATGAGTGAACTAAGGGAGATCTCTTTGGTCAATTCATTGTTACAAGTATAATATGTAGTGGTATCCTTGTTTCGTATGCTGACATAATCATACATTCACTAATGATGAAAAAGTGACGTAGAATTTGACAAGCTTATCATCTTTACTATTTGTACTGAATCATACATGATTACCCAATCTACATATAGCACAATGTTGCTTTATGTAGATTGAGTATAACTGACATTGACTGCATATGATATAAAAACATTTTATGTGTTCACTTTTCACTTTCCAGCTGTACTCAAGTACCTTGAAGAGATTATGAATGAAACTATATTGTAAGTCTGTTGCTCTATCTGTTTCTTTCTAATAGAAGCTTCAAGTAGCATTTACAACAATCACTTGGCATTATTGATTACAATTATATACATCAGTTCTTTGCCTTAATTTCACAGAAGAGTTTTCAACTCTTGAAAGGTTTATTAAATTTGAAAAAGATATATTTCCATTAAAGTATCTACAAACCAGTAGCCAAACTTTCATATTAGCATGTAGATAATTGAGGAATATGTTTTGTTTTCTAGTAGACTTTTCTTAAGTGTACATGTTTGGCGCTACCATTATGCAATGCAAAGAAAATACTTTGACTTTTAACAAGCTATAACGATCCATGAATATGTTTATTATATGAAAACTAGCCACATAGGATGTGCTATCTAATCTTCATATTATCAAAGATGTAACTAAGTTGTGTTAAAAAGAATAAGCTGAGTACATGCACTTGGACTGATGTGCAATTGAAAAAAAAAAATGTTACTTGTACTTGAATTTTTTTTGTATGTCATTATTTTGTCTTTTTAACAGCTGAAAAAACACCCTGCATAACATGTTGGATGCACACTTTAAAACTAAGAAAACCCTGACTCAATGACCAGTAGATCACAGGTAACTTCTCAACCTAGCTATTAAATGAAACTAATACTTGTTAGAATGTATACATCCAAAGAGCAATTATTTATGTCTATTAAGGATTTCAATAGAAAGTGAAGCATATTAAACATTTGTTATACTTTAAACCGCAGATGCCTGTGCTCTTTTGATCTACTGTTATTTGCAAAGCTATTGCTATAATGTTACTAATGGTTATTGCAAATGATATTTAATGAACACGTAAATATAAGCATACATTAAGATTCAGACTCCATTATGTCTATGGAGTGACATTGACAATTATTGGAATCAATGAAGCAGATTTTTTGGTTTGTGAATTTTTTTTTAATGTAAAATATTTTCCCTTATTTCAACAGAGACATGTTTCAGTACCAACAGCAACATTTCTTCAACTTTCCACCAAGAATCAAAGATGGATTGAAAAGACTAGGGTATTTTGAAGTCGAGTATGTAACCACACTAATTTGTATTTTATTTGTAAATGATTGTGTGAGGGCATTCATTGGTAAGATTGAATTGAAATGTTGAATGAATGAAATATGGATTATAAAAGAGAGAAGCCAAATACTGCTCTCATCCTGGTATTGGTGGTGAATTATAATGAATGTTTTTTAAATAAAAATGATCTTGTTAACACATAACATATTGTAGAGAAAATCTTGATAATGCCGGAGAATTAAGGTCCTTAAATTAAAGGTAAATAAGGAATTCTCCTAGAAAACATTTAAGTTACCGGTCCAAATTCTTTTTAATGGTTCAGATGCATTATTATAATTAAAAAGTTACTGATATTTATGCAATTTATTTGGATATGTGACAACATTCGTACTCTTAATTTGTCCTTTGTTAAAACTTGGGTCCCTTGACCATTGTAGTCATGATATAATGTTGATTGAGGTATTTCTACATATGAGACTGGCAAACGGTGATGTTATGGAAACCAGTCCAAGGTACGTTATGAAGTTTACTTAAGATTACAGTAGATTATGGTAATGGTACAAGTAAGTTGTAAGCTAGTATTGACATTTATTTAATCCACAATATATTTTGGTTTAAAGTGATAAGTCATGAAAATGAGGATTCTTTTACCCTTGATATGATCTAAATACTGTATCTACCAGGTAAATTTTGAATTTGGTATTCGTTAACAACACCATGCTTCACATGTTTTTACCTTGCAGATTGCCATATCTCAGAAAAGTGCTTGTCAAAGAAGGTCTTGTGTTCCTGACTGGAAAAAGTGTTGGCTGCTCAGAAGAGCAAGCAAGGAAACTTTTCAAAGTGCAGTGAAAATCATGGGTGTGATACATACATTAGTCTCTTGCAGACAGCTTTTCTGGTTTTCAATGGAACCGTAACCTCTGTAATCGTGCGGGGATTGCTTGTTAACATCGTATCTCAAGACGGGAAGCTTGGACAAATGTCACATTTGATGTGTAGGAATGGAGTAGAAGGAGCCTATTATTTTTGGTGGGGGTCAAAAAAAATTGAAATCACCAGGTGTTGAATTGTGGAAACCTTTGTAAGCATGATATCTTAAGAGGGGAAGTTTCAGCTTATTGCCACTGAAATTGTGTTGAGCCAATCATAAACCTCTGTTGTAATGTATGCACAATCTTGTAGCTCTTGAGTAAGTCATACATTGTTTTAATTTTCATATGATATTGTGGTACTCTTTTTATCATTATTAAGATATGATTTTTTTTCATTAATGAGATATGATTTGGGTCCTGTTCACCATCTGTGTCAATATTAACATTGTAGTTTGGGTTTTTACAAAGATTCATATTAAAATCAACAGATAGCCTTGCCAGTGGGCCACCAAGCAATTTGCCCTTGCTCACCAGATTTGGAAATCATAAAATCTGCTTGGGGTAGTAATCGAACATGATAAAATGGGCAGATACTGGGCGTGGGTTTCAGCCACCCCCCCCCCCACTTGACACGGATCATGTTTTATGCAGTTTCCAATGTCTGGAAAGTGTCGGTTTCCGGTATCTGAGAGGCACATTTCAAACATTTTTCTTCCTGTATTATTTTAATCCCCCACTCCGATCGCGTCATAGTTGTCCCTTGAAAATGCTGTGAAAAAGCAACCCTCCCTCACCCCTCCCCCTTCCTACACACTTTCTTTTGTGTAATCCTTCCATATTAGTCTGTGCATGCAGTTCTCAGTTTTATGATAATTTTGCAAAGTGGGTACTTTATGCAGGATAAAATATGTCACCTTATGACTGGCTTCAAGTTTGATGCATGTCTAAAATCCGTAAGTCATCAAACGATGAGATGTTAGCACGAGTAGTGGCTTTTGTGTCGTTTTGCCTACAAAGCTTTGTCCGAACATGGTGAGTGAAAGTCATTAGGCATTAAAATCATAGTTTAGTAAATTTAGAAATAACCTATAATGGTACTGTCCAGAACATACCTGGCTACGCTGAGTAGGCTTTGGTCTTCCTGAAACCTCAGATTACTGGCTAGTCCCTAGTGTTAGAATATTTGTACAATTCTAGATATGTTTGTTAATAGACTGAAATAGTGTAGGTTCATGTTATGACGTAGGCTAACCTGGATTAGACCAAGGCCAGGGCTAAATACATAGGCTAAGCCATTTTTCCTAGTATTGAAATGTTAGTGATAAGCCCAGGACATGTGTATTTATCTTTAGAGATACAGTTAAAAGTAAAATGCAGTGGTGGTAATGTTTGTTATTAGGCTTTTATCATATCGCATCCGAAAGGACAACCGTAGCCGGTCCAGGGACGTCGCTAGAGGTGATATTGGGGGGTCTCACCCCCCCCCCCCAATCTTGGTAAAACTGACGATAGTTGGAAAATTTGAGTGCGACAGCCGGAATTTCAGACTTGTCGCACTCTTATTTTTCCGACTGTCGCACTCTAATTTTCACATATTATTGTACTTACTACGTGAATGACCTAAAATTTTCGCTCAAAATTTACCTTTAATCGGTCATATTTACCACGTTTTCCTTGTCACATTGAGAAATTGTATCTCGGGATCCTTATACTCCCACCTTACAAAGCTTCGTATGATTTTGAATACTCTAAAAAAAAAGCCTTATAAAACTACTGTACAACGTTCGCCAGCTTCAATTCGGTTAATTTAGGTATTAATTTTGCTATTGGGTGGGTTGACCCTGTTCGCTAGCTTCAAGCATGGAGCTACAAACAAGGAGAAAACCCACTCTTTAATGTCCGTAAAACAATCAATCATCGCCTTAACCACCCCGCTGAGTTTCGCGATTAATATCAGTAGCGATCATGTTACGTCCGGCAATCCGCAAATGGAGTAAAGGACTGGTTGTTTTAAAATAAAGCTTATGAATATGCATGTTCTAAAGTTCAAAGTGCGTCAAGTGCATGTTTACTTGTTTTCTAGCTCCATGGTGACAGCTTTGAGATTAAAATCTGATGAAGCCCCACGCTAACAGCTATATCTTTGGTATAAAAGAAACCCGATAGCGTTGCACGAAACATTCACTGAGTCAGCCGTGTTTTTCAAGATTCAGATTTTAGCGACTTATACCGAAAAACTGCCCTGTTTTTCGCGGATTTTATCGCTCTCCGGACATCTCCGGATAGAACTCCATCGTGTTACGTGCTCAGGACGACCTATTCTTGACAGTATACAACGGCTGGATAGTGTACGGGTATGTTCGAAAATGCTATTGGACTTAGAATTTGCAATGTATTTTCACTCAGACTGCCGAAATTACAGTGTTGTACAAAATGGCGTCTGCGTTAGCTTGCACAATTACACGGATGCAGTCCAAGAGTAATTGGTTTTTAAAGTGATTTTAATGATGATGCTTAAAATCTATGAACATTAGCCCATTTCATTAGGGTTAAAATTGTAGTCCCCTGGCCCTAGGCTAGGCCTTATTATAATAAGTGTTAGGGTCGAGAGCCTTGGCCTATAATATAAATAATGCTAGTCCCTTGCTTGGCCAATCTCAAGGGTGAATGAAAATACATATTTTTAGACATGTTGTGAACACTTAACTGAAATGAAAGGGCTACATTAAGCCTTTACATTGTCAGTATCCAACAAAAGAAGAATCTCTGTCCGATTGCTTGATTAATTTATTCGATTGGCCTAATATTTTCATGGTTCATGCCCTGAGCTAGATTGGGCCTAGTGGATCAAGTTACTTTACATAGGCCATGTGTAGGCGGGTGTAGTGGCAATGTGACCCACACACCAGTAAATAAAAAATACAAACCATAGGCCTATATGCAATGCTGTTGTGGGGTTGTTATGATAGGTCTCCAAATCCATGCAGGCTCTAAGCCCAAGGAATTGAAAATATGGATAATTTTTTAAATAGTTATGTGCAGACCCCTCTCCTGACTATGTTGGCTCCTTGAAAATGTTCATAAAATAAGAGTTTTGGTAGGTTCCAATGCAAACCAGATGCATTGGATTGAACTGCAATTGTGCGATAAAATATCAACTGACTGTATTTACGTCCCTTACGGTACTACAAAAAACTGACTGCACTGGGCCACAGTGGCCCCAGTGTTACATCACTGCATTGATGCCCAAAAGTTAGATTTCCTTCTGTTTTATTCAATAAGTTTATTGACCCATTTGGAAAAAACATTGATTTTATGTGGGAAGTCAAAGTACATGTAAATTAAAACATAATGTCAATTTGCTTACACTTTGTGCCATTTCTTTTCCTCAAGGTATGGCGAGTGCCCATCTGGAGGACTTAAGAACATTGTGCCGACTATGTGGCAGCGCAAAGATCATCCCAAGTGACAGTGCGCCAAAATCTAAACAGGGCTACCATGTATGGATATTGAAGGCATTGTCCGTAGATGTTAGTTTGGATGTTGGTGAAGTACACCCAGAATTTGTATGCCAGTGTTGTACGCTCAAATTGCAAAGGTGGAAAAAAAAAATAAAGGCCAAAATTCTTCTGTCAATATTACATTGCAGCCATATGAGCCACATTCGGAAAATTGCACTTTATGCGAAGTGGCTGGAAGCACAAAAGAACACACTGATCTCCAAGGGTATTTTTTTTTTAAGAAGACTAGTGAGTTTGGAATGGTTTCTTGGATGAATGAGGGGCACTGCATTGTTGTGGAACTAAAGAAATCCGGGGACTTGCATAATGAAGAGGATATGTGTCAATGAAAATGGTTCATGGGAGATGTATGTTTTAGGTGCACAGCTAAGCAAAGAAGATTGTGCACATTGCATGAGCCCTCTAGAAGAACTTCAGTCGGAAGGCAATGTTGAGAGTTTATTAACCAAAGTTAAAAACATTGGGATCTGCGAGGGAAATGGTGATGTGTTTGATGAAGCTGAAGTAAACACTCTGAAATTTAGGAACTTTAATGTTGAACAATATATAGCCAAGGATGGGAAAACATCAGTGACAGTCACACACAGTCAGTGTAAACTTTTCTGCAATCCATCAACCCAGAGATGTGATCTATGTAATCATTACAGAACTGCCTTGTATGTGAAGCGAAATCGTTTACGTGGTACAGTCGGGAACCCAACGAACTTCACCTCACATGTACGGAATGACTTGCTTTCTTCCCCTCAGAAGAAAGTCAAACTCTTGAAAAGGAAGAAAGACAGTTTATGTAGTACAATTTCAAAGTTGGAAGACCAAATATTTCTAAAGGGAATTTTCATGAATGAAGAGGACTCCATGAAATTCAAATAAAAGCTGGGTCCCCACAATTTCTTCTTTGGGAACAGCAGAAAAATAATCTAATCAGACCATCAAAATCGCTGGAGGTGGCACCCAGAAATAATCAAATGGTGTGTGGCAGTCCATGGTAAATCTCCAGCTGCTTACAACTTAATCAGGCAAAGTGGCTTCCTTACTCTTCCAAGCTTTAAGACTTTAAATAAATATATTATTTTTTGTAAGTCAGGGGTTGGTTTTATTCCGGAAGTTTTTCAGAAGGTGTCCAGTGAAATTGGGCCTACCACAGGTAACATTAGTGAAAATGCAACCCTCATATTGGATGAGATGAAAATCAAGTCTGGCTTGGTCTTTTTTGAGAGGAGATTTAAGGGAGAAACAAATTCAAAGAAATAACCATTAGCATCACATGTGCTTGTTCTAATGGTACGATCTATTTTTGGAACTATTGAAGCACCAATTGCTTATTTTGCAACCTGTGAACTGAAAGGTGATGATCTTTTTCCTATTGTCTGGCAGTGCATACGTCATCTGGAACTTTTCAGCATCCGCGTAAGAGCAATTATTGCCGATGGAGCTTCTCCAAATAAGAAGTTCTTTAAACTCCATGAAACAGTAACAGATGATGGCCTTACATTCTACACTCAGAATCCGTTCAGGGAACGCGAAAGAATTTATTTCTTCCGTGATGTCCCTCATCTCTTAAAGACAACACGGAATAAGTGGGAAAATTCTGGTTGCAATTCAAAGTCAAGAATGCTTAGGGTGAGTGCATGCATGCTTATTAAATGTGCTGGTAGACACGTGTAGCAAATTAAGCATGTACTATTCCGCAGATAATCCTTTAGGAGTTTAAAGGCCATTTGTTGACTCTAACATTAACAACAATATCGATTAATGTAATTTGATTCTTTGAAAGACCCGTAAACCAGTCATTCTGTCATTGTGCAATGAAATGTATGATGCCACATCTTACTCTCGGCACATGGTGTTTAAACTTCTATGTAAACAATTGAGAATGGAATTGTTAACAAACAAGTATTTTGAGGAAACGAAAAGATAGCAATAAGATGGGCTTATACTACTGAAATACATAAATGTTACTGAATGGAAAATCTAACTTGTTAAAGAAGTGTATAGTATTCACCGTAATGTACTGTAACTCGATGAAATTGAGCTTTTGACTGGTTAATTGTCGCATTAATCTTTAGCGGGAGTACTGGCCAGCTTCCTGCATTTTTAATGAAATTCAATGAAATAATGTTTACAGCTATATAGCTTCAAAAGACAAATTTTACTCAACATTTACACTGGTTGTAATAATAAATGACAGCTGTTACATAAAATACTGTAAAGGTGAAACAAATCTTTACCCCTCCAATGTGAAGCCATTATGATATCTCTATTGTAGTGTTCAGTGTAATGATTTATAGCTGGGCAGCTTTTCCCACGTAATCGGCATACCTGTACTTGTGTATTTAATTATTGTACTGACAAGGAGTTGGGTTTGGGATTTAGAAAGGCAAATTAATTTAATGTCCCAAATATTGGTCGCAGGCTCGCAGCCTGAAGACAGCAGACAAACCAGCCTCGCAGCCTGAAGATTGAGTCTTAAGATGAATACTAAACACTAAGTGTACAGTACCTGTCGTCAGAATGTAACTTTCAACTGTTCAACTTCAAGCACATAATGTGTGCCCACCGTCAAGCTACTGTAACTAAAATTGCAGTGATCACAATGATGTATATTAATCCAAATTATATTGTTACATGTATTATTCTAATGACGGATATGTTAACAATTTGTGTTTGTTTTTTTTTAATGGCAGTTTCGTGGGAAAGAAATCCGATGGTCCCATCTGCTTTCTTTGCAAGAGTGGGATCAGCAGCTGAATGCCCAAGCACCAGGGTTGAGGTTCATAAACTTACTTTTCAAGACATCAACCTTACACCCTCATTAAAGGAATTGTCTGGTGGAAGATTTTGATACATTGTCCTTGTAATTATTATTTTTCTCTTTCTAACCATGTAAAAATTGTCCCCATTCGACATTTTCTTCTTGTAGAAATCTGGTTTTCAAATTCACCAGTTTCTCACCAAAAGTACCGTTTGTTCGAACGCTTCAATATGGTGATTGACGTAATGCTTGCAGATAGGCAAAACAGGCGACTTGAAGTTAGCACTCCCAATTCCGCAGCAAATTAACTCACGTGTAAGCACATTGGATTGCCTCATATATATAACGTACATACTCGCGAACGTATATACTACGATGCTCAGTTGGTGTACTTGTATAGCGTTACACATAGTACACTCACACTCAAACCACAGTTCATTAACTGTTCTTCGAAATCGCTGAAATAAAATTCACGGATCAAATTAACAGTAGAAGGAAACTTTTAAAGTATTCGTTAAAGCGAAAGATGAAACTTGGCGGGATCGATGTCATCGCAGACCTGTCCGATTGTAAACGTTAGTGTAGCCTATACACGCGGACATTCTTCGCGCTGGAGCTGGATACCGCGATGTATAAACAACGAAGAGCCTGCTGTTAAAACTTATCTTGTGTTACACAAAGACCACGAAACCACCGATCTACTACATATATTGCGGCTTAAGGAGTTTTTTAAATCATATCTAATTTATAAGAAATTTCACCGGAAATTATTGAAGAAATTGATCGAATCGTTGTCAGAGCAGAATATAGCACTGAGAAGCTTAGGCTTCGCAGAACTGTCCGATTGTCAACGTTTGAGTACAGCCTACATGAGAACATTTTTCGCGTTGGCGCTGGATAGCGCGATGTATAGCCTGAACAACTCAGAGTCTGCTGTTAAAATTTACCTTCTGTTACTCAAGGACCACGGAACCACCGCTCAAGTACATAGCGGCTTAAGGAGTTTTTGAAAACATATCTAATTTTTAAGAAATTTCACCGGAAATTATGTATACAAACGCTGTTTTTGTTGTGATTACCGTATAGGTACTGTGCGGAGGGTGGGTTATAACGCAATCTGCTATGGCAGAGCTGACGTCACGTATTGTACTGTTCAAATCATATTTGAATTGTCTATCCATAACGATTAAAAAATCGTTTCTCCGTCAAACGCAACATTAGCGTTCTCATACTTTGACAACATGTTTGGAAAATTATTTACTATTTTTTAAGGTAACTTCTTTGGGCCACCAGACAATCCTTTTAAGGATGCGCGTCTACTTGGCAGCTCAGGTAATGCATTGCATGTCATATTATTACATACAGTATTTTGCTCAGTATTGTATCTGCATTCAAGTTATTTACTTGTCACTTTGTATCAACTATACTGCACAATTTGTCCATTATTTACTTGTTCATATCAATTGGTGCAATTGGTGAAGTATGAAACAGTGAAAATTTTTATCAGTATGTGTATTTTTTGGAATATATTTTACAGGTTCTCAGTAAGACAGTCGCAAATGCAATAGAGTCGATGGGAAGAGATGAGATGGCATCAACTGTGCACTTCATCAATAAATTGAATGACTGGTTCGATTGCTTGAATGTTGCCAATGTAACCCAACACAAGTAAGACTTTGGATATAGAAATAGAAGTATGTGATTTGGTATAATTTTACTGAAATTTCTTTTAGTGGCTGGAGGATGATTTCCTAGGCTTTCTAAACGAGTGGAATACAGAAGCACAAGAAGCTACAGATGTCCCCAAGAAGGAGAGACAAAAGCTGTTCTTGTGCAGAGAAACCTATGCAGGACATCAGATTACAGGTATTTGCTTTTGGGTATTTCGAAAATGACAGTAGACAGAACCAAGTGGTCAAGAATATGGTCAAAATAACATATCATTTCTATAAAGCTGTCTTGAAAACAAAAGTGTTTCTCAAATGGGGCCAGAAAAAAAGGGTAAGGTTTAAAGTTTCATAATCTGGTAATGCATTCATCTGTATGCAGTTGGAGTTTCATTCTCTTGATAATTTGTTGTGGTGTTATACTGTACTCTTATAACAGTAACATTAGACATCTTGATATATTAATCAACTGAGTCTTCCATGATTCACCATGGGATACTAATATTGTTAGAAATCAAATGAGCATGTTTTTTTCATGCTTCCCTCAGTGGGTTTTTAATTAATATTGTCCTTTTCTTTTCCCATAGTGAAATCTTTTGTACAACTTACCAAAGAACTTCTTCAAACCCCTGGTGTGAAGTATATTTTAAGCGAAAAAATTTCACAAGACCCACTGGAGGAGTACTGCGGAGGCAGGAACGAGAATCCAACTGTTGAGCTTGTACAGTTTGGGCACAATGTTTTGTCCTTGATGGTTGCAAGTTCAAAGGCAATCAGTTCAGTACGCAGTAACTGCCGCAAAAGGCCAAGATAGGAGGAAGCAGATTGCAGTTAAATAACATTTACCAACTTTTTTCACTTTACGTATGGAACAATTTTGAAGTACATTTCCATATGAAGTAACAGAATTTATGTAATTTTTTCGTGGAACTGGTCAATTGTAATAATGAGTTAATGTTCAATAGCATTTCTAATATCTTTTACATAAATGTTTTCTTTGATTAATACAGTACCAGGGGCATAGCCAGGTTTTTGATATGGGGTGGGGGGAAGTCAAATTTCTGCCTCCACTTTCAGGCACTGAGCAGTGGATCAATGTCCTGGGGGGGGGGGGGGTAAAAGGGGCATTCTCTTGCCCAGAAATTTTTTTTTAAAAAGGGGTTAAGATGCAAAAGGGTGTTATCATTTCCATTCTTTCAACTGAATATGTGTACAAAGAGGAGTACATTTAGATAATATTCGCTACCTATGATTCTTCACCATATCCACTCGCGTCGCCAACAAATTATGGGGGGGGGGGCACTCTGCCCCCACTGTCTACAACACTGTACAGTACTGTAAATGAACTCGAAATGATTCGATTGTTCTGTCTAATTTTAGCTAGCACTACAGTAGTTTTATTTCACAGTATTTTAATTTCTTATTTGAACCTTTATTGTACTAGTACTTAATGTGGGGATTTTTGTTAGAAGAACATTGTCATTTGTCCATATGCTCTAGATTATTTTTGGTGGAACTAGTATATTGAAATAAAATTGTGACTTGATCTTGTATAGTTTTCATGTTACCTTGTGAAGTTGTTTTATTTTCCTTTTGTTTAGTACAATATATACAGTAAAGGAACTCCAGCTCTCATTATTTCACAGTCCAATAGTGTGCTTTTTACGTGACCCGTCATACGGGATACAAAACGTCACGGCCAAACGGCACTACCAAACCATCCCATTCTTACAAACGAACCTCAGGTCAAGCGAGCCAAAAAAAAGTACATACGCTCACCGACCTGCAGAGACAAAACGCCCAACCCCCCACTGAAATATTAAAAAACTACAAAAGGACGACCAGCACGCAGCGAAACAAAACACCCTTCCCCAGCACACCACCGTCCAAAAAAGGCAGCCCTAGATAGACGGGCGAAAATCGCCTTCAACCTGAAGGCGAATGTCAGACTTCACCGCCTCCAGGACTGTCTGCCAACTGGCAAATTTCCCCCTAAAAACAACATCACATCTATTCCTCCAAATAAGTTTTTTTTTACAACAGAACAAACATAAATAATACGCTGCAACACAGCAACGGAACAAACTGGAGGATCTAATCCATACAAAACAAAACCCTGTCCTACCGACCAGGAACGGTCTCCCGTTAAACGGTCGGTCCAGGACTGAAACCACTCCCACAAGTTCAAAACAAAGGGGCAATGCCAAAAAACATGGGCAGTACTCTCTAAGCTGTCACAGCCGGTCCTCGGGCACAGTCCATCACCCAATCGCCAGTGATACCTTTTCAGATTGGTCACCAAGGCACCGTGTGCAATTCTCCATGCAAGGTCACGGAGCCTGCAACCATTCAGCCTTGAATGCACCGAACGCCATACTTCGACAGGATGACGTCCCTGTACAAAAATTGCATTCAAGGCCCTATCCCGCAACGAACTGTGAACGAGGGCCGGCTGTGACAGGTCAACAGGGGGCAACTCAATCAGAGCGGAGCAAATGACACGCACCGCCCTGTTTGGAGTACTACTATGCGGTTCTCTGTTGCTAAACAGCGCCGGGACCCATCGACGCAGGTGCAAACCGCCCCAAAAACGTACAAAATATGAACAAGGCAACCCTGGGTCAGTTACCGCTACAAACAACTGCTTAAATAACAAGCAAGTTAACTTACTTCCCAGATGAACCACCCCTAACCCACCCTTCTCCAGTTTTTGGTACATTACCGCCCTTTTGACAAGCTCTGTACCACCCGACCAAATAAATGAAAATATCGCTCTCTCCAACCGCACCAGGACGCGACGCGGAATTGGATACACCGCGCCCGGGTACCACAAGATGGGCGAAACAAAACGATTAACTACGGTGACTTTCCCTAGGATCGAAAGCCAGCGGGTGCCAAAGGTTTCGAGCCTGCTCTCAAATACCTCAGCCCTCTCGCTCCAGGTGACATCACCAGGTGCATCGTAGCCGAACCATATACCATTAATTTTGATATTGTGATCCGACCACGACGCACCGAATGGTAAGTCTCTGTATCTCCAGCTACCAAGACGAGGGCCCTTTGTCTTTTCTGGATTCAACTTCGCCCCGGTAGCTCTCTCAAAAATAGATAAATCCTGCGAGAGTGCGCGAAAGGAGCCCAGACTCGAAACAACACATGTCACGTCATCTGCATATTGAGCGCATTTCACTTTGGCACCCCCTGGCACAACGAATGGAACAAGTCTGGAGTCCCTTTCCAAAAGACGAGAGAGGGACTCGCTAAACAAAACATAAAGTAATGGAGACAGAGGGCACCTCTGGCGCACCCCCCTCTCTACGTTAAAAACCTCCGAACAAAACCCATTTACGATGACAGAACTGAAACTTTCTTCATACAAAACAGAAATCCATTTACGAAAAACCGGGTGCAACTGAAACGTCTCCAATACGTTCATTAAAAAACCGCGATCCACCATGTCAAAGGCCTTCTGCTGGTCCAGAGACACCAATGCACATGGCAGATCACGCTCAATAACAAAGTCGGTCAAGTCGCGCATCAACCACAAGTTCTGCTGGATGCAATGACCCTTGACTGCACAAGTCTGGAGATCACCCACAAGATGCGGCATAGCCAGTGCAAGGCGGTTGCACAAAGCCTTAGCCAGCAACTTGTAGTCCACATTTAACAAGGTGATCGGACGCTTGTTACGGGGATCCAAGGAGTCCCCAGACTTGGGCAGCAAAGTAATCATGCCCATACGTTGACTTTGGTTTAACAGTCCGTTTTGGAAGGCGTCCTCGAAGACGGCTCTGATGTCGGGTCCTATTATTGCCCAGAAGGTTCGGTAGAACTCCCTCGGAAGCCCGTCCGAACCCGGGGACTTGCCATTCTTCATCTTCGAAAGCGCCTTCCAAAGCTCAACAGTGAATATTCCGCCCCCAAAATATCATTGACATCGTGGGGAACGGTTTCTGAGATTCCCCTCAATAAATTAGCCTGTGCCGACAAGTCGACATTGCCACGCGTAAACAAACTCGAATAATACTCTTTATATACGGACAATGCCGTGAGGGTCACTAACCACGGTCCCATCAGTAGCGCGCACAGACGGGACGCGTCTGTCACCTGCCGATGAGCTAACGGACTGGTAAAACCTCAGTGAAGGGCGCTCCTCGGCTTCCACCGCTTCGACACGGGCCCTGACGCGGGCACCGTGGTACTTTTCATCGAGATAAGTCTGCAAAGCGATGACAGCCGAAGGGTCGCCAAACTTCACCTCCGCGCACAGCTTCGAAAAATGTTCTCTTCGACGCCGTGCGCGGATCACACAATACTGAATTGCGTAGCGTTTGATGCGCAACTTGACATCATCCCACCATTGGGATGTAGAAGCAAAGGCCGGCTTCAATGTTTGCCATCCTTTGTACCTGGTCTCGAAACCCTGGCGGAACTCTGCCTCGCCAAGAATCCGACAGTTAAGCTTCCATAGGCCCCGCCCGATGGGGAAAATGGAAGGCAAAACAAAACGTGCTACCACAGTGTCATGGTCAGAGAGCGGACAGCTGAGCGTCTCGCAACCCGAAAATGTCAAACTTACGGGCGCATACACTCGATCTATCCTGGAGGCATCTTCTCCGTTAGGCCTCACCCACGTATACACCGTACTACACGGGTGCATATGCCTCCAGACATCGGCTAAAAGGTGTGCCGAAGTGAATCTTTCCAATTCTGTGATCCCAGCGTCAGGACTAGCAGACACAGAAGCCCCGAGTCTGTCAAGACCCGAGTCTGGGACACAGTTAAAGTCTCCGACCATGACACATGGTGCACTACCAGGAACAAAGGAAGGCAGCGTGTTAAAAAATTCTCGTCTAGCAGAAGGCCGATTGGGAGCATACACATTGCAGAGGGAGATGTTACCCTGTGGATACTTGAAAAGAATGCAAACCAATCGGCCCTCGTGATCCGTCTCCACCCTAGTGGCACAACCCGCCTGACGAGGTGACAGAAGGATGACAGTGCCACAGGATGAAGACGAACCAAACGAAGCATGCAGCCCACCACCCCACTCATAAGCCCATAGAGGGACATCTTCCAAAATATGTGTTTCTTGCAGGCAAACGCAGTCGACCTCCATTGAAATACAATATTGGAAAATGCGACTGCGCTTGCGATGATCCCTCATGCCATTCACGTTCAAAGTGGCAACTGAAAATGTATGGGCCATGAGAGGGCAATGGGGCAAAACTACGCCGACGACGATTCTGTAAGCTTCAAGCGCGCTCTAGACGACATATCGTCGTCCGAGTCGTCACTTGAGGCCGACCTTTTTAGAGAGGGTTCCCCCATCTCGTCGTACCAGCTCGTCCCAGTGGCACGTTTTGGCTCGACGATCACCGAGCCCCCGGAGTCGCTGTCAGACAGAGCCTCCGGAGACCCGATGACCACCGAGTCCCCGGAGTCGCCGTCGGACAGAACCTCCGGAGAATCGATGACCACCGATTCTCCGTCAGACAAAGACTCCGGATCTGGCGATACCGGCGGCGGACTGGGGACGGAACTGGACGAGTTGATGGGGGAAGCTGGTGGAGACTTTCTCGGTGCGGGCACGGGGTTGGGGTCTGCAACGACGGGGGAGGGTGAACCAGGTGCAGGGGAGGGTAAAATCCCACCAGATTCCCCCTCCTCTCGTGAAGTACTAGGTGCGTCGGAACTTGACTTACCCCCACTCTTAGTCCTAGAGACATAAGAGGAGGGACAAGCTCGAAAGACATGTCCCTCCTTCCCACATAGTGAACACACAACCTCGTTTGGGCAAGCGGTGCTATCATGCCCAAGACGAAGGCAGCGCCCACATTTCTTGTTTGGGCAGCCCTTGGCTTCGTGCCCGGTCTCCCCACACCTGAAGCAGGTACGGGGCTGACCGGGATACCGCACGTGGGCTTTATGCCCTGCTATAAACAGGAAGGAGGGAATGTCCTGTTTCAGGTCGATCCGAACCTGTCGGTGCCCGTTCAACACCCTAGGGGCTTGTGCATAGGAGCACATTTTGGCAGCCTTGACAGCCCCGAACCGACCCAAAACCGTTGCGACAAGTTCCTGCCGCACCTCTAGTCCTACGTGGATGATAGTTACCCATACGGATCGCTCGTATGGAGTTACTGTCATCCCCTCGACGTTACTCAGCAACGTGACCCCTTTCTGACGGGCCACGTCACTGGTAAAACGTAAATCGTACGTATTACGACCCTGGAGAGCTTGCAAAGCATCAACCTCTCCAGGCACAACAACACCCTTGCTCTTCAAAATACTAAAAACTTGCACCGGTGGAACAGCTTGTTCACCGGTGAACGACAACTTAACTATCCGAGAATCACGTCGCGATGCCATGATACCGAAGGTGGCTAGGCCACAGGGGAGTAACACAAAACAAACAAAAGACCGGATAGTGAAACAACAAACGATATACGAACTGAGGAAAACACACGAACACAAGCTATCACACCCGCCTGGCGGGAAGTATAGCACAGCACAGTACAAAAACAGCTGTAACAGATGAAGAGCGAGAGCGAAAACACGTCCGCACTCCACGAAAGCCAACTGCCAACTCAGTCCAATAGTTTACACTGCGTAGCAATATGATGATAGAAATAGCAAAGGTAGTGTACGGACAGGTGCCCTTATAATCATATGCATAACATTGAAAAGCCAAGTTGGGGATTAAAATCACCTTTTGTGCTCGAATTATGTCCATATAAACTCGTGGAGCTAAATACATTTTAATTTTGCTGACACAAGGCCTAGGAAGGTAGCAGGGTCAGGGGGGGGGGTTAGTGGGTGTCTTAAGGAGTGAAGGTGGGTCAAGAGAAGGAGCCAGTGTGGTGGTATTGATGTTGAGTTGATGGAGCTCCAAATGCCAAAGGTGGTATGAGAGTTTTACTTTAGAGAGATAGGCATCTGCGAAAGTTTTGGGAATGATTCTAAATGCTGGTGAGATTATTTGGGGTGTAGAGAAGACTAAGCTTTGCCAACAGAGAAAGAAAGGGAGGAAGTGGAAAGTTTAAAATGCTCCATGCTGAGCTAAAGTGCTTCTTTCAAGAGGGTGTAAATATTGCGAAGGTGAGAGTTGTGGGTGTCACTGTGGCGATGCTGCCATAGTCCAATTTAGAGCGGATGGTGTACCTGTAAATTCTGAGGGTGTGCCAGACCTAAAGTAGGTGGTGTTGAAGAGAAAGCATGTGTCACATTTGACCTTAATCCATAAAAGGAAACAAATAATCACAACAAAGTTGAAATTTGGGTTAAAAATTGAACAAAACTGACAATATTGTAGTTCCACTATATTTCTCTTAACTAACGTAAAATGTTTATAAGCTTGAAAGATGATGTTTGCCATGGAAAGAAAAAACGAACTATGTAAGTATACAAAATCGTTAATATAAAATCAAAATATATGGACACCAATGAAGTTACTCTCAGGTTTACTCCTTGCTTTCACTTGCCAATTCTTTTCTTAATGGTTTCTCTCCTTTCTTGCTACAAGTTTTCTTTTGTTTTGTTCTTATCTCCATGTACATTCTAACAAAAGCATTTACTCTTAATTTTACCAAATAAACAACAAAGCTATGAAGCAACTGCCCACTTAAGTCCTCGTTTAGCAATTCTTTAACAAGATCGGCCCACCGATTCTGAACTTGCTTGTGTTGCAGAAATTTTGGCAGAAGATGGTTTTTCACATATTTATTTCTCAAAATAAGCAAGGTCTTCATGTTCAAAATTTGCTTTGTCTGAAATTCCAAAGTCTTAAGAAACATGAAAACAGTATCATTAACTAAGAATAATCCGTCTCTCTTTTGTTTTTCCACCCAGGCTTTACTGTAACCCAAAAAACTGTCACCTTCACCTGACATTCCTTTCAAACATTGTAAAAATATTAAAGCATTCTCAGTACTCTTAACTTTCATGTAACGTTTTTTAAGGGCAAATGGCACATAACCTGCTACATATCTTAGAATTTGTTCCTCATGTTTGTCAACAATTAATGTATCTTCCAAATTTATGTCGTCTGGAACATCCAGCCTCTCAAACTTCAATCATCAGCTTCACCATAAATTGAACTATATGTTGTAGCATGAACATTTGTAATTGAACAGAAAATGCACAAAAAAAGGTTTAAAGACTTCAAAAGTTCTTGCCAAGTGTCCTTCAAATTTTTGGAACAACGGTAGATATGAAAATTGTTCCACATCTTTCCACGCAGCACATTTGACACTGGTCCTTGAGACGGTTTTCCCCAAAAATCACTGTCCAAAGCTCCTCCACCAGTTTGTGGGAAAACGCCATCATATGGCTGCCAGAACTTTCCATCAGTTTTCTTGGAAATGCTTCGCAAGTTCTTTGCTTTAGGAATGTTCAAGCAATAAAAAGGGTCTGTAAAAAAAAATTCAAACATTGAACAAAAAAGACCATAGCAATTCCCTTTGCCTTTTCTGCGGTAAAAGCTGGCGAGTTTGATTTCGCACCTGAAAAAAAGTACAGGACATGAAGCAATAATATTTTGTTTGACAAAGCAAGGATAAAATTAACAGGCCTGCTTCAAGAACTTTGAATGAAAAATGATGCCTTAGACACAATACAGCAGACATTTAACATCACCATACATGAATTGTTCCATAATGTAATAAAATATTATGTACACTAAAATTGCAGAACCTATATATCTGTCCGGGAGATTCTCTGTTGCATTGTACACTGGCAGTATACTGCAGACTGACAAACAACCATTTAAGGAACATTCAGTACGTGTGTTTACGTGTATGTACAGTGTTAGTTAGGTATGTGCTTATTACACAGGTCCTTTCCAGTACATTTGGTGATACCGTAACTAAATAGTGGCAACAACATGAAATCAAGCGAAAGAGAGATTGAAAGGCGAAAGAGTATGAATTAAATTGTACAAATTCTCTATAAGCTATACACAACTTTTCGAGTCTTGGGTGGATGAATTGTTTCTTAATGTTAATTGTTTCTCCACATGGCATCTTCACATGCAATTCCAAATAATCCTAGCATCACTTACGCTTTGCATCCTTGGTATTTGTCCCTTTCTTTACTTTTCCTTTACTTGCCTTCGCTGAAACGCTTGATGATGGGACATTGTGTGCATCATCTGTAGATTCATCTGAAATTAAGAAATATTGAAAAATAAATCATAGGCCCTTTAACATATGATATAAATCCTTTCCTACCTATCCCAAATATAAAGCATGGTTTAGGAAATGGAATATTGTGACAATTTTTGCATACATGTTGCAATGCCCTTGTCTGTGCAACTTTCTGAGAGAAAAGGAATACTGTTGATGAAACTCCATAAACTGTGGATGTCATTGTCAATAAAAAAAATTTTATTCTATACAATTATGTTATAAAGATCATGCAATAAAAGAAATGACTTAAAAGTATGCTGTATTGATGCCAGATATGACTACCTAAATTTGGTCAAAACTCTGTAACTGATAAATTACCACTGGTCATGGAAGTTGGAGGAAGTTTACCCCATTGGAATATTCAGTCATCCTGTGCGTTCATTTAGAATGTCTGAGAAGAACTTGAAGAGTAAAGACCTCCAGGAAAGTACTTTTGGAAACTAGTAACAATTATAGCGTGCTATCAATACAGATACTAATACAGACTACCTAATAATACAGACTACCTTTAAGATAAAAATTTATTTCAATTTGAAAATGGTCAACAGATGAATACGAGTTAGTCAAATATATACAGACTATGAACAAAACAAAATGGTAGGATTGTGAAAGTTGCAAACGTTGTTATTATTACTGTAAATTAAGAAATTAAAAATAATAATAGCTTAGATTACTATTACTACCAGTACTAGGTAGGTAACCACAGCCTAGTGTAGGGGGAGCCTAGTCCACCTCCCATAAATTTCAAGCAATTACAGTTATTAGGCCTAATGAATAATAAGAAATTAAGTTTAAAAATAGGTCAATCAAAACGAAATATCAAAAGTATATCAAATATAAATCATGACATAGGCTTACCAAATGTTTCTGACACATCCTCATCGCTGCAGTTTGAACAAAACCAGTCGAGATGATCATTAAACTCTACACAGCCCACATGAAATCATTTGACTTGACAATTTTTTCCTTCGCAATAAACTAAATTATCAGTGACTTTTATGTCATTACAAAAACAGATCGTAAGTCGCAGGTCATATACCTCCTCATTATGTCCTCGGCTGATGCAAAGATTTTGGCAGCCATGTTTCATCTTATATTAATTTTGTTAATTTATAGCACTAGGTTCCCAATGCAATAACAAACAGCGCTAACGTTATTTGCCTAACGAACGAAGAAAAGTTTTATCGGAAAAGCATTGACTAAAAGTACCCATTTCGCCATTAATTGTTGAAATATTGCGATGAAATATATGCTGAGATAAACGATTAATTATTAAGTACGAATCTTTGCATGATTCGGTAAGAAATGAAAGATATATTCCTATCGAAATTCTCACAGGTAGAGGTAACGTAACATATATGAGTACTGTGTATACTATTTCAATTACATATACGGTAGAATCGGAGCGTCTGTTGTTTATGTTGTGAGCGACCCTATACGAAATGACCTTTGTACCAGGGTTACGTAATAGCTGATGATGGCTTTACTCGTGTATGTGCCCTGAGGCATGTTTTACTTATGGCGATCAAATTTTGTCGGTTACAATGATACTTCAAAGTGGGTTTTCTCCTTCTGTTTATAGCTCCATGCTTCAAGTAAGATCAGGATATACTTTGTCTCTATGGTATACAATTAAAAAACTCAATGCTAATCTACGGAAGCTTAAAAGTGCCATCAACATAAGAAAAACTTTGCCCCATAAGTTGACATTTTTCAGTACATTGGTTAGATAACAATATAAAATCTTATCAAAAATCAGCAAATGTTGGATTGCTCAGTTGCTTCTCAGTTGGTTTAACTGAGCAATTGAACAATTTGTTGAAAAATTTTAATTGACAACATATCATAATCTCGTGAATTGTACATTTTTCTGCAAATTGTTTAATTGACGACTTATCTTATCTCGTCAATTGGAAATTGTCCTGCAAATTTTCATTATTCATTTCATACCATCTGAGCAATTGAAACATTTTCTGCAAAATGTTTAAATGACAACTTATCTCATCTCGTCAATTGGAAATTTTTGGCAAAATGTTCAATTGTTTACTTCATTCCAACTGAGTAATTGAAACATTTTCTGCAAAATGTTTAAATGACAACTGATCTCATCTCGTCAATTGGAAATTTTTTGGCAAAATGTTCAATTGTTCACTTCATTCCAACTGAGCAATTGAAAAATTTTCTGCAAAATGTTTAATTGGCAACTTATCGTATCTCGTCAACTCAACATTTTTCTGCAAAATGTTTAATTGTTCACTTCATTCCGAATGCTCAGTTGGAATGACGTGAACAATTTAATTATTTCATGTGAGTGATAAATATACCCCCCCCAAAAAAAAAATTATAATAATATTAAGCGTGCTAGTAAAATGCACTGTATTTTTGGGTAATTCACTATGTCGTCGAATATAATTTGTTGAAAATAAAAAGGTTTTTCTCTTTGTTACAATAACATAGCTTTTGTAGTCTATGTAGCCTTCAAGCAGATAACTATACTCAGTTGCTTAATTGCTTAACCAGAGTGATTAATAAGTTTGTGAAGTGAGGGCCAGTGGTACAAATGTATCGAAAAAGATTTTTTCGCGCGCGCGTTCAACATGTTAATGTTGGCGAGTAGTACAAAGGGGGGAAAGGGGGGGAGGGTTACAAGTTTTACAAGGCAGCAGTCGGAATTTTCTGTCTCCAAAACCATCCAGTTGGAATTTCAGCCACTAACCCCCCCCCCCCCCAATCATCAGCATCAATTATCTTAAGTTGCCTCAGAGCTACAAAGGGGGGGGGACTTTTTTGAGGGACAAATTCTTGACTCGACGTTTGAGTGCGAAAAATACGGAAGTGTAAAAAGTAAACAAGAAAGTTGTCATGAAAGTCAAGAAATAGGTGTCAGGTCCGTACGGAGAAGGCTGGGGCAGTGATGGAATTTTCAAGGTGAGGGAAATGTTTTCCAGCTACCTCGAGGTTCTTATTAGCAAACCAAATATTTTGGATCTCATCACAAATAGGTCACGGACTAAACAGGACCCCTCCCCAGGACACAAATCATATTATGTGTGTGTATTTGTCCTTTCTGTTACTGTAACTTGTCATTCAGTCTCTCAAGAAGATTCTGCTAGGATCGAAAATTTAGACCCTCTTACTTTTACACACAACAAGAACATGATTAACATCTTTTACAGATGAAAGTGTTATTAATTTTTCCTGTAACATCAAACTATCATGTATCCATCTGCTTTAATGATTGATATAATTAATAGTTGCCTTTTGAATGTCGAATTGACAAAATTTTATGCGGGACAAAATATACTATGAAGTATTTGCGGACATTTTGTACCAGGACATTTCGTCCGGTGGGACTATATTTGCTGTGAGGGTGGGACACAATTTTCAGCAGATAATGTCCGACCGGACTTAATATGCTGGTACAAAGTGTCTGTGGAGACACTTTGTACAGGGGGACACTCTGTACTGTCACACCGGCCCTCGTTCACAGTTCCTTGCGGGAAAGGGCCTTGAGTGCAATTTTTGTTCAGGGACGTCATCCTGTCGAAGTATGGCTTTCGGTGCATTGAAGGCTGAATGGTTGCAGGCTCCGTGATCTTGCATGTAGAATTGCACACGGTGCTTTGGTGACCAATCTGAAAAGTTATCATTGGCGATTGGGTGATGGATTGTGCCCGAGGACCGGCTGTGACAGCTTAGAGAGTATTGCCCATGTTTTTTGCCATTGTTCCTTTGTTTTAAGCTTGTGGCAGTGGTTTCCGACCTGGATCGACCGTTTAACGGGAGACCGTTCCTGGTCGGCCAGCGAAAAATGTACCCTAATTTTACCGCGGTAAACTATGGTAAATAGGGTAAATGTGTGGTAAAACGGTGGTAAAATCAACCGCGGTACATTTACCGCAGTTTTACGATGGTATCACCGCGGTTTAAGTAGGGTAAAAGTCCAGTACATTTACTGCGGTAAATTTACCGCAGTTTTATCATGGTATTACCGCGGCATGAGTATGATAAAAGTGCGGTACATTTACTACGGTAAATTTACGACAATTTTTCCATGGTATTTTAGCGCGGTAAAAGTAGGCTAAAAGTGTGGTACATTTACCTACGGTAAATTTACCGTAGTTTCACCATGATGTTACTGGAGTAAAAGTAGGGTAAATTTATATGCTACATAAACTACATAGGTGAAATTCCTACAATTGTGCCATGATTAACCACAGTCAAAATAGGGTAACACTTAACGGTGCAATTATACTATGGTAAATTTACCATAATTGTACCATGATTTTACCACAGTAGAACATATATGGGTGACACTATGAAACATGATGGTACATTTATAGCAATTTTTCCAGGAGTTTGTCCCATATTTTTCCAATACTGATATGACAAACCTTTGGCCAGCTTATGTGGTACTCATATCTTAATGTTGGCAATATAAATTACCTGTGGATATGAGTTGAATAAAGAAGAGAGACATACTGATATTCTTATATGTTACAGTATGCATCTCTTTTCCTCAAAAACAAGCAGTGGATAGAAACAGAGAATTCCTTCATGGAGTCCCTGATAAATTTGAGAGGAGACAACAATGAATTCTTTTTTCATGATGAGGGAAAACCTTTTAAAATGAACACATAAGGCTAGCTTCTGTGCCTCAACACTGTAGCACACGAACTTAAAAATGACCAATCAGTGTCCTCAGATTTGGGTATTCTCTGTCAGGTCCATTAAATGACATGACAAGTCTATGTATCTATCATCAGAGTACTCTCTTCATTTAAAGCAAGTCTCTTAGGACAATAGGAGATCAAAAGTCCAATCTGGACTACCAAATTAGTCAAAAGAAGAGTCAGGAATCATACCAGCTATGGTAATTGAAGTTCAAGAAAGCTTTCTTATGTGTGAAACCTCCATGAATTTGATGAATTAAAAACTGTTGCATGCTACAACTGTGGACTTACAGATATACCACCATTACAATAAGGGCAAAGGCATATAGCCAAATAATAATACAGTACACTGATGGGTGAAATTCAGAGAAATTTATGGTGTACATGCTGATTGAAATTAGGACAAAATCATGCTCAATGACGGTGAGGTAAAACTGTCCTACAATTAGTGTAAAATCATGGTTAACTGAGGTAAAACTGTGGTAAAAGTATGGTAAAAGTATGGTAAATTGGGGTAAAACTAACGAAAAAGCGTGGTAAATATACGGTAAACTTGGGGTAAAAGAACGGTAAAACTGTGGTAAATTAGGGTAAAAGTGTAGTAAAAGCGTGGTAAAACCATGGTAAAATTGGGGTAAAAGAATGGTAAAAGTATGGTCAATTGAGGTAAAACTAAGGAAAAAGCGTGGTAAATATACGGTAAAATTGGGGTTAAACTGTGGTAAATTAGGGTAAAAGTTCAGTAAAAGCGCGGTAAAAGTACGGTAATACCGTGGTAAATTACGGTAAAATTGGGGTAAAAGCGAGGTAAAACCATGGTAATTTACTGCGGTAGACCGCGTCCATAGGGCCAAAACACCGCGGTAATGTACAACAGATTTACCGCCATTTTACCCTGGTTTTACCGTGGTAAAAGTGTGGTATGTTACCGCGGTAAATTTGAGGTAAGTTTTTTCCTGGGCGGTATGACAGGGTTTTGTTTTTTATGGGGTAGATGCTCCAGTTTGTTCTGTTGCTGTGTTGCAGCGTATTGTTTGGGTTTGTTCTGTTGTGGGAAAACTTGTTTGGAGGAAAAGATGTGATGTTATTTTTATGGGGAAATTTGCCAGTTGGCAGGCAGTCCTGGAGGCGGTGAAGTCTGACATTCACCTTCAAATTGAAGGCGATTTTCGCCGTTTATCTGGGACTGCCTTTTTTGGACGGTGGTGTGCAGGGGAGGGGTGTTTCGTTTCGCTGCGTTGTGTTCGTCCTTTTGTGGTTTTTTGAATGTTTGAGCGGGTGGTTAGGCGTTTTGTCTCTGCAGGTCGGTGGGCTTATGTAATTTTTTTTTTTGGCTCGCTTGACCTGAGTTTCGTTTGTGAGAATGGGATGGTTCGGTAGTGCTGTTTGGCCGTGACGTTTTGTATCCCGCATGGCGGGTCACGTTAAAAGCACAGTGGATTTGTCATATTTTGGCGATACTATTGTATGTGTAGGTGGCATACTCCTATTAGAGTCTATATCAATCCGCTCGATTGTTCTCCTTCAGGAAAAGTGCCGAAAAGCAGCGGGAGAACATCTTTTGTGACCTGTTATCAATCATAATCTAGTTTTTTGTGGCTTGCATGTTGAAGAGCATGAATGGAAGTACATGTGGTGAGAAAATTGGGTCAATTGAGGCAATTTTAGACCCCTTTAGGCCTCCCGGGAGCAGCGTAGGAAATTTGTTTACCACTGAGTGAAGAGGTTTGTTTACAAGTGACGAAAACTTCCGGCTCGGATAGCAAAAAATCTTCATGGTCATGGTACGGAAAATTGATGGTGCCATGAAAGGCCAACTTGTCAGCTATCCGGTGATGGGTAGCGTTTAGCTAGTGAAAACTTCTATCTAGACTTAGAGACCACATTACTTTTGTGATTTAGTGTGTTAGTCAATGGGGCTTTTAATGGGCGTATGCTACCTGTACAGTACATCGGACCACATAACAAGTTTGGCTAAGATCATGTGTAGTGTGTGTTCCCTTTCGCGGGGAATGGTGATGCACACCCGACGATGATCGCACAGTCCCGATGCAAGGGGACTGTGTCGTTTGGTAGTTTGGTTTTCGTGCCCAGGTTCCTGGGCGACTTTTCCTATAAAAAAAAAGAGTTTAGGACAGTGCTGTTTCCTTGTAAATATTCCTTACAAGCAATTCCCATGGGCTCTTGTTCTGTTAGTATAGAGCCAAGACATTTTCTGAATTGGGCTGGAAAACACTTGAGAAATATATATATTTTGTTGGGGGAGCCTCCTAATCCACAAACTTTTATTAACACCCTCCATATCATTTATACTGCATCAGAACCAGTATTTGCACATTTTTATTCTGGTTTATGTCATTTTTAAATTGGTTAATTGAATTTTTAAGTCAAACATGGAATTAAGTTAGTGGCATGTTTATTTATATTTGAATTACATTCTTGCGTTCAAAAGACACATTGTTTACTGAGGGGTTAAGAAATATTGACATGGGTCAGAATCTATTAATAATTTAATATATTTGAATTTGTATACATTGTAAGAAGTTTTATATCAAATATAAGACATACAATATGAAATTGTTGGTTTACATATAAATATAGCTGATCTCTCTTTCTAATTTAGTTTTGATGCTACCAAAACACAGGTTGGGCAGATGATCAATGGTTCATGACCAAATCCGAAAATGCTGGTGGCCTCTTTGCAAAAAACAAGATATTGAGGAAAATGAAGAAATCCGTAAGGTTTGAGTAATATGGCATTGCAGATCTTCCATAAAGGCAAATGGTTAGTGTCTCTATTTTTAAAATTATGCAGGTAACTACTCAACATGCAACACTCAGTCAAGATTGATATAAATGGAAAACCCTAAAACAAGGGAGCGATGTCTGACCGTATGCGCGGAGTACTCAACCTGTAGAACATTTGGGTGGGAAGATGTAACAGCTTCTATTGCCGTACCAGTGCCAGAACATTGACTAGGGACCAACGGGAGGGAGCCTGAAAAAGCGGACCGGTGGGTTTGGATAGCCATTCTTTTGACACGAGTGTGCCTCGTGTGACCTTTTCTCCGTCACTGTCGACCTGTTTTGGCTTGGGGCTGTGGATTTTCATGTTTGACAATTTGAACTATCTTACTTGTTAACTTTTATTTCTGAACTTTCCTTAATTCTACTTGTAAATTGATTTCTTTACATGTTCTATTCTTACTCTTTGAAGTATGTAATATTATACGAGCATGCAATTTCATCAAATTATACTTATTTACTTTACAAGGGATTTCCCAAATCGCAAACTTGATATACTACAGGGCTTTGACTTCATACTGAATTACTTTCATTACCATAAACGGGCCTTCCCACTTAATTCCCCGACTTCCTTAAATGCTCGCCTCAGATTTTGGTGTAATGACACAACATAATCTGAAAGATGAACCGATGCGAGACCCTTGTCACCAACGTTGACATCTCTAGCCATATGGAGGCAGGGTTGGAGGTTCTCACCGCGAACAAGAGAAAAACCTGTACCATTATGTCTCGATGAATTATTCCCAAGTTGTTCTTTAAGGGTAAGAACATCCCATTCTTTACCATCCACCGCTATGTATCTGCTAAGTATTTTCCTTTAAGGGTACGGTTAAACCTTTCTACTAGTACCATCCGCTTCTTAGTGCTGGACAAGAATACATCCCTGCGGTGATTGTGGGATTTGATGTAATTAAGCAATTTTAAACAATGATGTTCATGTTAGTACTGTACCTAGAACCTGCTGGCTGAGTGCAGAACAGTTCGGTGTTCTAATAATTTAATGCACAAAAGCAGAGCAGCTGTCGCCATTAGCACATCGGTTCAAATTTCACGCATTTTCTTGACTTGACTAATGGCAATTGTTGTTATACTGTGGAGTGCGAGGTCACTGGGTCAAACAATCAGTCCAGTAAAGTGCCAATAATTGGAACTGGTTGAACTCTGTGCTGGGGTATGTTCAACACGAACACCAAGGATAATGTGTTACGTTGGAATGCGAGAGTTCCCGATAATTAATTTTTAACGGGACACAAGCCTGGGTTCGTTTCTGGAAGGAACACAGACAAATTGACGAGTCTAGAGAATTTCAATGGGAACGTAAACTATATTGAGCAATGGAGTTTCAACAAAACAACAACAAGTGGTAATAAAAAATCTAGAAAATTACTCACAAACTCAACAATATAGGATACACTTTAAAACACGCTGGTCTCTTCCAACGGCGATATCCCTGAGCGGCCACGATCTTGATGACGACGATTCTCGGTTCGTTGTACCGTGAAATTCACTGGTCCTCGACGAAGTTTCTCGCGATCCCAGAAACAGCAGTCACGTTCTTTCCGGCGATGCTCCAAAACAGAAGACGGACTTCCAGCCACAATCAAGTGAAGCAGAAGTCGAACTTCTCGCCGACTAAATAATACCAGAGTCAGTCCAAAATCAGCTTTATAGCCACCAACTCCTGGCGTATCGAACTTCCTCAACGGAGGGAGAAATTCTTCACCTCCTCCGAAATAAAGACTGCAAAACTGTAGTTTCAAAGCAAAGTCCTCTTCAAACTTCTGAATGGAAGTGTAGAATCAATATTGGTATCGATATCGCAATCCCTCAGACACTACTCGTAGTTGAGCACTGTCGATATACAGTAGAATGGTATGATATGTGTCGTCGATTGTAATCGATCAGAAACTCCGAAACTTTCCGATCTGGGGCGGGTTTTTATACGATTCGCCATGTCAAGAATCATGTAGATCTTTCTCGCGAACTTTCCAGTGATACCACGAAGATGCGAGCACAGCGAACAACGGGATTCCACGTACACCGACGAGAAACCGATACCAGCGTGCCATCATAAGCAATATACCAGAACAATCATGTATTGCTCATTACATGACTAACATTCTGACACGGTAACCCGACCTAATTTCTCCAATATTGATTCGTCACGTAGGCCATTTCAAATACTTCCTATATTATAACATTAGCCTTCTCACTAACAGTGACTAGCGTTACGTTAAAATGGGCCCTCGTACCAAATGCATCAAGTGCAACTATACTCGTACCAGGTAGCTGGTCTTGCGCCTGCTGGACACATGTTCAGCAACTGTAGGCCGTTTCAGGGCCGTGCCCTCAAAAGTATTGACTTCATGGTCAGTGATTTTTGCACAATGATTTTAACTGGCTGTTTGCTTAATGTAATTCCTGAAGACATAACTACCTTCATATAAAGAATGAACAGAATATGTGTAACATCTTTCTCCTTTATTTCGGTCTCTTAGCAAAAGACAAAGGCTTTCACCAAAAAATGTTGCTTTGGAGCACTGTATTGTGGTGACAACCCCTGGTGAGCTTGAAAGGAGATACGTTGATGACTACATTGGTAAGTTTTGATTGTTTACCTACTATTTGGACATTGAGCTACAAGAATTTTAATTTTGAAAATACCAGCGGCCCTGCATGTAGTAAGCATGTTGATCATGCACCAAGAAGTTGTGTCATTCATTAAGTACTACAGGAAAAGACCAACACCTCCCTGTAGATGTGGATGATATTTTTAAATGGCAGTGGGCTTGTTAACGCTGGCCAGACGATCTTTCTGTGGAAAATCAAATGAAAATCAAAAATAATGGACACATTGTGCCAGAGATAGTTGCTCCCGGGCTAGAGGATGGTGCTTGGGTGGACCAATGGTCTGTAGAGGACATTAAGAAGGCGCAGCAGGGTGTTAACGACATCAGTCGAATGATAGGCGGGGTGGTTATTTCCAAGGAAGAGCCGCAGTGGTCACTCATTTCAGCTGAGAACAAGACTTTTAAAACTTACTGGGGTATGTGGAAGGTCCTTTGTCTCAGAAACGGTATTCTTTATCGAAAATGGGAATCTGACTCGGGGAATGAGATCTCCTGGAAATTAGTGGTGGCTAGAAGCATGCGTAATGAGATGTCTTTGTTATATAGTAATGCCACAGCTGGTCACCCCTAGGTGTTAAGAAAACTATGATGAGAGTACAATCTGGATTTTACTGGGCCGGATATCATAAGGATATAGAGAGATGGTGTCGGCAATGGGAAATATGCTCTTCAAGGAAGGGTCCAATTAAATCTCATAGACACGTATGCAAATGTATGTGGTAGGAGCCCCTATGGAAAGAGTGGCCATGGATATATTGGGACCCTTACCAGTAACCGACACGGGAAATGGGACTAAGTGGGCCGAGGCTTACGCGATTCCAAACCGGGAGGCAGTTATTGTGGCCAGAGTCTTTGTAGAACAGTTTGTGTTGAGGGTCGGCGTTCCCCTGCAGTTGCATACTGACCAGGGCCGAAATTTCGAGTCAAATTTGTTTAAAGAATTAGCACAGCTCCTTGGTATTGATAAGACTCGTATCACAGCTT
Source organism: Apostichopus japonicus (assembly GCF_037975245.1). Classification (NCBI taxonomy): domain Eukaryota; kingdom Metazoa; phylum Echinodermata; class Holothuroidea; order Aspidochirotida; family Stichopodidae; genus Apostichopus; species Apostichopus japonicus. The sequence continues at coordinate 17,791,027 of NC_092577.1, forward strand.
TTCACCCCCAATCTGATGGCATGGTGGAGCGTTTTAACAGAACCTTAGAGGCAATGTTATCGGTCGTTATTTCGGTAAACCAACGTGATTGGGATGAATGCTTGCCCCATGTTACCATGGCGTACCCCTCCTCTATTCACGAGACCACAGGAGAGACACCCAGTGTAATGATGTTACGAAGAGAGATGAATCTCCCAGTGGATCTTCTGGTACCCCCTTCCCATGTTGAAATTAGTTCAAGTATTAGCTATGTTACAAATTGGAAGAAAAACTTACAAGAAAAACTTGGAAGAAAAACTGAAATGGGTTAAATCGAAACACATGCGTCATTTGAAAGGTTGCGTCCTGCTGTGACACCGAATAACGATGAGTGGCTAAATGAGGTTTCTTTGGCTTTTGGTACCAAGGATTTACCCCCTTCACCATTCGATCCGTTAGCTGCCCTCATGGAAGCGAGCGACAAAGTCGTGTGAGAACGCCCGCGCCTCAACGGTGGACTGCAGACCTATCGACCTTTCGTGTGGACCCAGTGATAGACGAGCGGCAAGCCCCTTCACATCACCCATTCAGGATAGCTCTACACCTTCCCCAACCACTTCAACATCATCCCCTTCCACAGCATCGTCGGATTCAACTCTGGATGAGAAAGAACTAACCCGTCTGCGGAACCTGATGGTTACTTCACAGATTCTACTCACCATAAACGCGGAAGTCAAACACGTTGGTCTTGGAGTTATTTACAGGAAGGAAAGACATACCGTCCAGTAACCAAATGGTACAGTCATTACTACGGAGAAGGAGGGATTCGAGTTGCCGCAGCAGACCAAGAAACTTTTGATATACAAGTAATCCATAGAGATGCCCTCGATCAGGACTTGTGTTAAATAACGTGTTTCATTATTATATATTTTTACTTTGGAAATATTATGGACATTTCGCCTTTTCATGCGGACTTGTGGTTTCGTTGTAATATCTTTTTACTTTGGAAATGCGGACTTCCAATCAATTAATTTTGTGCTTTTCATCTCTGTGTTACATCGAGAGTGTTATGTTTTGATTCACTTGGATTATTTTCATGTATTTATATCTATGTACGGCACCGTAAGTTGTCCACATTGCACTTTCGCGCGAGCCGCGTTTTTCCTTTGTGATGGTATGGACACGTGCATGTAAGGTCATATTACTCTTATATTACTCTCGTATTGCGTAACTTTCTTCTTGCGCGGTCGAGCTAGGACATATTTGTTTAGTCGGTACAGATCGACGTGTGATGCGTTTTTATCTGAAAAGTTAGTTCTGAACTCATATTAAGAGATAATATCAAAAGTTATTGTGTGTATAGGCTCTCGTGCATGGCAGGCATTAATAGCTATACTTTGATTTCATACTTAGTTTGTATTCATGTATTTGGATTGCTTTTTGTATCAGTATGTTTATGACTTTAGATTTGTGTTTAGCGATCCTTACTATATTGTTCTCATAAGTTGCGAACAATTAGGGACCGAGTAGAGGATAGTGGCATGCCGTTGGTCATATCTGTCGCCCTCTATTTGCCGTTGCCTACTTGGCGTAACTATTACAGGTCACGTGATCTCTGCTAACCAGCTGAGCTGAAGCAGACCTCGAGACTTGTGACCAGTCCCTGCTCCCGTTCTGAATAGTTTGGTTCGGTAGTAGCCCTGGCTCTTATCGTGGCTAATTATAGTAATTGATTACGAAATCTACGCAGCGCTTGTTCTTTTACTCGTTTATCTATGTGCTATATTTTTGGCATGTAATAGCGAGATTTAAGGCTCGTCGTTACTAACACACAACCATCCAAGACGCATTTGTTTCTATACCACCACCAGTCCTCCACCACCACCAGAATCTTAGACTGAGTCAGCGTTAATAATATTTATATTTTGCCTTGTTGCAACACTATGGACTACAAATATTCTTAAGCATGTCATGGTAGCGTTGCAACTGAATGTTTCCAATATATACACATTAACTCTTTGAGACTCATCCTGAAATCCGTCTCAATATAGTACTGCAGAGTCAATCCTGCAGAATATAATCTCATGCTTAAAATGCCTGCGCATAAATATACCAATTTATGATAATTTATGAGCAGAAGGATGCATTTGAGTGCATTTCGAGTGGAAGAATGTGGTTCTAGTGAGAAGTTGTACCCCTCATAAGTTATTGACAAATTGACCCCTGAGTGACCTTATGGTCCAAGTCACTAAATACCCAAAATGAACAAAACCACAATAGGTACGCCTATTGTCAAATTGGCATTCTATACGAACATCAGTTGTAAACAAGACATTTTCGGAATTACCTAAAGAAGTAACCTTGTAATGACCCCTCAAGGAACTCTCGAGTTGAATTAAAATTCTAAATATGCGCCTTAACAAGTATAAAGAAGCATGTTCACATAAGAGCAGATTTTGTATACAATGTAGGTTAATGTGTCCCCATCGAAAACTAGGCGGCATCTGCTGTTCCAGATGTGTCTCCTGATGACAGCGGCAAACAACAACAGCATATCCTTAACCCAGGTTGGGCACACAGGGGGCAACAAACCATACAAAACAAAATCACTACTAATGGCCCACTGTGTGCAACCAATAACATCAATAACGAAGGCGTGAAACCATTCCCACACCAAACGTACAAAGGGACACTCCAGCAAAAGGTGTTGCATAGTCTCGATGGCTTTACAGCCCACACGGGGACAAATTCCATCACCTAATCGCCACCTGACTAGGCGAAAATGGTTAGTGATGAGGACCCCATGTGCAATCCTCCAAGCCAAGTCTCGGAGACGGCTATCTAGTGTCTTGCAACACACAGACCGCCACACATCTGGAGAGATGGCGGTCCGGCAAGCCGAAGGGCACACAGGCGCGAGCATTGAACGAAATGGTGGGTATAACACAGAGGGCCACGTTCAGCAGAACATGTGGCCCACCCTCTTCTTTCATTCTGTGAGTATGAGAATACTGTACATAATGAACCGCTTTTGCTTGATGGCCGTTGGCTCCCTCGTTTGAGCTCGTCCGCCCTTGTAAAAATGGATCTTGTTTTTAATTCCATCAGGATGTCCAGCCACCCTCTAACTAGATTCCTCCAGGAAAAAAGTGGGGTTGACAGTTTAGTCGCTGACAGTTCGACCCTGATACAGGTGGTACTGGTTTGACACGTTACCAGTAGCAGGTAAGACCTGACCTGTTAGTTGTAATAACACGTATAACCGCAATTAAATACGGATGAATTTTTGGTGGAATTTCCTGTGAATTTCATAAATAGTTCAGCCGTTCAAATGTGTCATGAACATTACGAATATTATGGTTGTACGTGTTACAAAAGATCAGTTGGAGCCGCAGAGTCTTCTTTGTGTTTGTTGGAGTCATTTATGGAAATCAGACTTCTATGACCTTCCTAATGAGTAATGAAATATGAGCAGAAACTTAACTGGGAAGGCCAGAGCTGCATAGCTCATTTGGTATAGCACAGGATATGTATCACTGAGTTTGGAACATTTGAATCCCGTTCTAGCTTTCAATTTCTTGAAAGAATAAAAGTAATTGATGTTGTTCGGTAAAAAAGTGAATTTATTTCAAAAGAAACATAATTATTGCATTCCTTTATATAGATGCATGCTGTGACAATTGTTGTATGTGGAAAGTTGCAGAGGATTGCCTTGTTCAAGGATTCCATATTCCTGATACATATGTTCTATGCATTGTGCTTTTTACGTGCAAAGAAACGGACACGGACCAAAGGTCAACAAAACCAAAAACAATCCCAGTCTGTTTAACAACCACCAAAAACCCAACTGAAAACCCACAAACAGAAATCTCTCACTAACCCACAAATGTATAAAATATAGCGCTTAACGTGACGTGAAAAGGACACGGACCCAAAGGCTAACAGAACCAAAACAATAAAGCTCCACAAACCAGCCCCCAAAAGCCAACACCAAACCACAAACAGAAAACCCCCAACCCATATTATGTAAGGACCACACAAACCCCCCACCCCACACATAACAACTAACTAAATTTCCAAAATTCATCCGGGGGACAGGCTTGCGCATTACCTGCGAAATTTTCCCAATACGGGTCTTTTCAAGCCCCTAACAGTATTTCCCCTTTTCTTACGAGGGAGCAGAGTTCTTAACTCCTCGTCAACCTTGATCGAGTGGACCTCCCTGTCAGGAACAGGAGGTCCACTAGCGACCATCGTGTCCGGTATAGCGGCTGCGGGTAAGGTGGAAGGGCCACTCGAGTCAATGAGATCAGTGGCCTGTTTTGTCTCATCAAAGCAATCGGAGGACTCCTTAGCCACAACTAATAAGGCTGTAGTGCAGTCCTCCATTGGCGAGTCAGAATCTGGGCCACTTAATGTCTCTTGGGCCGGTTGACTCGGGGCCCGACTAGTATCACCGATAGCGGGCGTAGCTACCGGTGAACCAGTACAAGCGGCATCCTGCGCCGCGTGCCACTCCGCTAGTACCATCTCCGCCGTTTTGTCCTGCTCTGCCTCAGTGGGCAGGCTGGCAGTCTCGGCAAGTTCGATCAGGGGAGAGGTCGGACACGAAAGGGGGAACAGAGCCTCCATCGGGGCGCTAGTGTCGGACACTGGGGCGATGACAGGAGCATCATGTGGTACGGTGTCAGAGGCCGGGACAGGGACCGCTTCAACCACGCCCGTAGCCACTCTGGCGGCGTATGAGCGGTCTGGGCATAAACGGGCGAGATGGCCCGTTTTCCCACACGAGTTGCAAACGATATCCCCTTTACACTCGGCCAGGGTATGCCCAACCTGTAAACAGCGGCTACACCGCTTGTTCGGGCACAACCTGGCCTCATGCCCTTCCAGCCCACACCTCCAACAAGTGCGAGGCTGGCCCGGGTATGCAATGTGGGCCCTGTGCCCATTAGCCCACAAGGTAGAGGGGATATCGGACTTGAGTTCGATTCTAACTCGTCTAGTCCCGGTCTTGACACCTTTACATTCAAGGAATTCCGGCTCCTCGTAGCCGGTCACTTTCCCAAAACGCCCCAGTGTCCGCACAACAACCTGTTCAGACATGTCCAGAGGGAGATGGAGGACTGTCACCCACACCGAACTGTCATACGGTGTGACCTTCAGTCCCTCGACTCCCTCCAACACATGGACGCCTCGGACGCGGGCAGCCTCCGAGGTAAACCGTACATCAAAACAATTCATACCCCGGAGAGGTTAACGCTGAAGCGCGTCAACCTCTCCAGGGACCTTTAAACCAACAGAACGCAAAACTTGTACGGGGACGACCTTAGCTTCCCCCGAAAAACTCAACAATACGATTTTGCTGTCACGGCGAGCCGCCATGACAGCTAGGGGTGTGGCAAAGCCACGCACCTATACACAAACCAAAACGAAACAAACCCAAAACACACAAACTACACTAAAACAAACTGTACACTAATGAAGGGCCAACGTAAAAACACAATAAAGGTGTGGTCAACGAAAGGTGGAGAGCAGCCGGAAACACGTCCGCACTCCACGAGAACTGAACTGAACTGACATATGTTCTATGCATTTGCAAACTTTTATGCACTTGTGTTAATGCCGAGTGAATAATGTGGAGTACCCTTCAAAACATGGCTATATATTCCAAAACTTGGGAAAATTTTCCATTTGATGTGAAGTTTTCAAAACAGTAATTGCATATCTTGTATGTACTGAAGAATAAAAGACTGTCAATATCCAGTGCAGAAAACTGCTCATGCTACAATTCCACATAATATATATTAGAATGTTTGATTTTTTTCTTTTGGCGATAGGCAAAGACAGCAGTTGTAGATGATAAGTCCTCTGATTCCTGCAGTAACCAAGTGGCAAATGAGGATTACTGGATCAACACTAAAGAGAAATCTGCAATTATGGCAGATGACGTCACTACAGACGAGAGTTCGGATGAAGCTGAATGCGATGATGTTGATACCCAATCTGACAAGTGCAAAAAACAGACGTGTCGTGTCGTCGTCGTGTCGTCATCTAGCCGCAGACAAGCCAATAAAAGAGTTCGGAACAAATGCAGTTACTGCCTATACTTGCTCTGAAAAACAAACCAAACTCCTTCGTCACTTTCGGAGGAAACAGCTCTGAAAATTCGGTTGCTGAAGTTATGGCACTAGAAGAAAGTGACAGCACTGCTTCACAATGGCTTTGGTCTGAGCTTCGTAATAAGGGCAACCATGCGCACAACAAGGAAGTTCTTTAAGCGAGAGCAGCTGACTTCATTGTTAGAAAAACGCCAGTATATGGCACATGAAAGGCCATTGAAGACTACGCTCTGTGCAGTGACTGTCTTGGGTACTTCAACACTCTCTCCTTGTAGATACACAAGAAAACCTGCTTGGAGAGAGACAGTCCTTGAAAGGCAGCCAGCATATGAAGGAAGGAAGAAGTTTGCTCCCTTTGAAGTATACAATTCATGACCAATTGCGAAAAGTTGTGGATCGGATGATTCATGATGATGTGACTGTTATTGCAAAAAATGATCAGTATATATTAACTGTAGGTCAAAATGAACCCAAGGATGTTATATAGTGTAAGTATACTATTCCAAAGTTCTGTAGATCACATTGAGTGTAAGACACCCAACTCAGAATGTGACATCACATAGGTTGCCAAGGATATTTGGGCCTCAGCAATGGTTACTAGAAAAGTTTGCACTGTACCAATTCAAACCCAAGTTCAGTTCACATTGCGAGAGAGACGCCTACCCCCAAACTGCTATGTTGGGAATGCCAGTCTGAGCAATGGTCTGCAAATGATATTTGGAAAAACTAAAATATGTAAGCATATCTTCGGTACCTGTATCACACACAAAAGTTTGATAACAATTGGTTTAGCGACTTGTATTTTGGCTAAAAAATCTAAAACAAATTTCAGTTTTCCTGAACTTTATATCTCTGAAGTTTCATTGCCAAATAAGGTTCCTTGGAAGTTTTGACAGTAAAGATTTATTAATTGGAAATAGCCGCAATCTAAAGGGTCTATTTTGTTGTTCGTAGTTTTCGCTAGTTTATAGGCTAAATTAGCATATATCTAGTCCAACTTGGTAGGGTATCGTTTATACACCTGTGTTTCGAAGTATATAAGTATATTGTGTAATAGCATTCAGGCTTGAGATCCAGAACTGGTATCAATATTCTACGCACAAAGTTATAAGGTTCAGGCCGTGTATACCGCCTAGGGCGAAGTATTATCATATCAGTTTGACTACGCTATAGACAAGAGCACATGGCGTCTGTCATAGGGGAAGCAGTGGGAACTTTTAAAATTACACCGCAACCTTGCCAAATAACATAATAAACGTATTTAAGACTTGGAGCATCCTTCTTGGAAACCAGCCCAACGCATATGTCCTGGACACCGTTAGCCATCTTGCATGGTAAGATTTAATTCTTTAATTTTAAACGTATATGTTACTGTTATATTATGCCGATTTTGAATTCTACTAGAAGTATAGTTACATGACCGTCCTACAGACGTGAATGAAACATATTACACAGAGTAGTGGAATGCATTAATTAAAGACTTTAACATATTAATATATTACAACTGAAGCAATTACAATCGAAGTGATGCCTTGCTGTTAATTGGAAGTTACCGTATGAAGTTGCTAAATATTAACTTAATAAATTAGGAAACGTATATGATTCTGTTAGTTGAATGCAACAAGTACCTGGTTTATTACATTGAAACTTATAGGCAGCTATTCCGTGATTCATGTCTGGCCCGACGCGCTACCAGGAACAGACCTGAACGTGGCCCCATATATATGCTGGTGGACCCTGGAGTATACACGCGACGTTTTTACCCACTTTGAACTACGGATAGTATGAACATTATGGTTTAACGTTGCAAGGGGATAGAAGGCTGAAACTAGTTGGATTTCGTGGAGTGCAGACGTGTTTTCGCTCTCGCTCTCCATCTGATACAGCTACTATCTCACCTTACTGTACTGTGCTATACTTCCCGCCAGGCGGGTGTGTGCGTTTGTCGTATATCGTTTTCAGTTTAAACCTGTGTTTAGTTTGTTTTTGTTACTCCTCTGTGGCCTAGCCACCTTCGGTATCATGGCATCGCGTCGGGATTCGAAAATTGTAAGTTGACCTTCACCGGTGACCAAGCGGTTCCACCGGTGCAAGTTTTTAATATTTTAAAGAGTAAGGGTGTTGTTGTGCCTGGAGAGGTTGATGCTTTACAAGCTCTCCAGGGTCGTAATACGTATGATCTACGTTTTACCAGTGACGTGACCCGGCAGAAGGGTGTCACGTTGCTGAGTGGGGTTCAAGGTTTGACAGTTACTCCATACGAACCTTCCGTAGGATTAGAGGTGCGTCAAGAACTTGTCGCAACTGTTTTAGGTCGGTTTGGGGCTGTCAAAACGTGCTCCTACGCACAGGCCCCTGGGGTGTTGAACGGGCACCGACAGGTTCGGATCGACCTCAAGCAGGACATTCCCTCCGTCCTTTTTATTGCCGGGCATAAAGCTCACGTGCGATACCCCGGTCAGCCCCGTACCTGCTTCAGGTATGGGGAGACCGGGCACGAAGCCAAGGGCTGCCCAAATAAAAAGTGTGGGCGCTGCCTTCGTCTTGGGCATGATACCTCTGCTTGCCCAAGCGAAGTTGTGTGCTCACTCTGTGGGAAGGAGGGACATGTCTTTCGCGCTTGTCCCTCCTCTTATGTCTTTATGACAAAGAGTGGGGGTAAAGCAAAGGCGCCAAGTTCTGGCGCACCTACTGCCCCGGAGGAAGCTCCACGCAAGGAGGGGGAACCGGGTGAGGATTCACTCTCCGCACCTCCTTCACCCTCCCCCGTAGTTGCAGACCCCAACCCCGTGCCCGCACCGAGAAAGTCTCCACTAGCTTCCCCCATCAACCCCGTGCCCGCACCGTCTCCACCACACAGCGAAGCGGACACGGGGTCTCCAGCAGCTTCCCCCATCAACCCGTCCAGTTCCGTCCCCAGTCCGCCGCCGGTATCGCCAGATCCGGAGACTCTGTCTGACGACGACTCGGTTGTCGGGTCTCCGGAGGCTATGTCTGACAGCGACTCCGGAGGCTCGGTGATCGTCGAGCCGAAACGTGCCACTGGGACGAGCTGGTACGACGAGATGGGGGAACCCTCACTGAAAAGGTCGGCCTCAAGTGACGACTCCGACGACGATATGTCGTCTAGAGCGCGCTTGAAGCTTACAGAATCGTCGTCGGCGTAGTTTTGGCCCATTGCCCTCTCATAGCCCATACATTTTCAGTTGCCACCTTCAACGTCAATGGCATGAGGGATCATCGCAAGTGCAGTCGCATTTTCCAATATTGTATTTCAATGGAAGTCGACTGCGTTTGCCTGCAAGAAACACATATTTTGGAAGAAGATGTCCCTCTATTGGCTTATGAGTGGGGTGGTGGGGTGGTGGGCTGCATGCTTCGTTTGGTTCGTCTTCATCCTGTGGCACTGTCATCCTCCTGTCACCTCGTCAGGCGGGTTGTGCCACTAGGGTGGAGACGGATCACGAGGGCCGATTGGTTTGCATTCTTTTTAAGTATCCACAGGGTAACATCTCCATTTGCAATGTGTATGCTCCCAATCGGCCTTCTGCTAGACGAGATTTTTTTAACACACTGCCTTCCTTTGTTCCTGGTAGTGCTCCATGTGTCATGGTCGGAGACTTTAACTTTGTCCCAGACTCGGGTCTTGACAGACTCGGAACTTCTGTGTCTGCTAGTCCCGACGCTGGTATCACAGAATTGGACAGATTCACTTCGGCACACCTTTAAGCCGATGTCTGGAGGCATATGCACCCGTGTAGTACGGTGTATACGTGGGTGAGGCCTAACGGAGAAGATGCCTCCAGAATAGATCGAGTGTATGCGCACGTAAGTTTTAAATTTTCGGGTTGCGAGACGCTCAGCTGTCCGCTCTCTGACCATGACACTGTGGTAGCACGTTTTGTTTTGCCTTCCATTTTCCCGATCGGGCGGGGCCTATGGAAGCTTAACTGTCGGATCCTTGGCGAGGCAGAATTCCGCCAAGGTTTCGAGACCAGGTACAAAGGATGGCAAACATTGAAGCCGGCCTTTGCTTCTACATTCCAGTGGTGGGATGATATCAAGTTGCGCATCAAAAGCTACGCAATTCAGTATTGCGTGACCCGCGCGCGTATTTTTTTTTCCTAGGAGGGTTAGGGGCAATTATCATATATAGGCGTATCCAGACTCTCGCGCATGCGTGTTACTCGTGGCTAGTATTAGTACATACAGTGTGTGCGACGCGATTCAAGTTTTGCATATGCGTTCATGTAGCGATGGAGACCTGTTCGACTGACACCCAGATTTTAGACACAATGTACGGATTTCATATGTTGTCATCAATGTGCGCGACGGATATTAGTTTAATGGTTTGGTTAATGTTAATCTGCTAGCCTACATTACCTGCATTTCTAGCTTCATGGTAAACTTTAAGGTTACGGTAAACTTTAAAATTCTATACATGATACTAATATAGTAGGCCTACATACAAAATTAAGCCTGCTTTTATGAACTATCACTATCAGTTCTATCAGATATTACTATCAGATATTGCATCACCAGCCGATACGCAGACTATTAGTCACCTACATTAGCCACAACACCTCCATAAAATTAACAATTGAAGTGACGATTTCATCGCGCTTTAATTTGTATTTCTTTAGCCTGCGTCCCATCACTTATATTATTCAATTCTCACTTGGTAATCCTTGGCCAAAAAGCAAACTGCATTACGTGTAAAACTGTACAGCGGAGATCTACTGCTTTGTACAGCGTACATAGTGCCCACACGTGTATTACAGCGATCAATGAGTAACGCGTGTGTATGAGTAACGGGTTTGGATACGCCTATATATGATAATTGCCCCTAACCCTCCTAGGAAAAAAAAATACGCGACCCGCGCACGGCGTCGAAGAGAAAAATTCTCGAAGCTGTGCGCGGAGGTGAAGTTTGGCGACCCTTCGGCAGTCATCGCTTTGCAGACTTATCTCGATGAAAAGTACCACGGTGCCCGCGTCAGGGCCCGTGTCGAAGCGGTGGAAGCCGAGGAGCGCCCTTCACTGAGGTTTTACCAGTCCGTTAGCTCATCGGTGGGTGACAGACGCGTCCCGTCTGTGCGCGCTACCGATGGGTTCGTGGTCAGTGACCCTCACGGCATTGTCCGCGTATATAAAGAGTATTATTCGAGTTTGTTTACGCGTGGCAATGTCGACTTGTCGGCACAGTCTGATTTATTTAGGGGAATATCAAAAACCGTTCCCCACGATGTCAATGATATTTTGGGGGGCGGAATAACCACTGTTGAGCTTTGGAAGGCGCTTTCGAAGATGAAGAATGGCAAGTCCCCGGGTTCGGACGGGCTTCCGAGGGAGTTCTACCGAACCTTCTGGGCAATAATAGGACCCGACATCAGAGCCGTCTTCGAAGACGCCTTCCAAAACGGACTGTTAAACCAAAGTCAACGTCTGGGCATGATTACTTTGCTGCCAAAGTCTGGGGACCCCTTGGATCCCCATACCAAGCGTCCGATCACCTTGTTAAATGTGGACTACAAGTTGCTGGCTAAGGCTTTGTGCAACCGCCTTGCACTGGCTATGCCGCATCTTGTTGGTGATCTCCAGACTTCTGCAGTGAAGGGTCATTGCATCCAGCAGAACTTGTGGTTGATGCGCGACTTGATCGACTTTGTTATTGAGCGTGATCTGCCATGTGCATTGGTGTCTCTGGACCAGCAGAAGGCTTTTGACATGGTGGATCGCGGTTTATAATGAATGTATTGGAGACGTTTCAGTTGCACCCGGTTTTTCGTAAATGGATTTCTGTTTTGTATCAAGAAAGTTTCAGTTCTGTTATCGTAAATGGGTTTCGTTCGGAGGTTTTTAACGTAGAGAGGGAGGTACGCCAGGGGTGCCCTCTGTCCATATTACTTTATGTTTTGTTTAGCGAGTCCCTCTCTCGTCTTTTGGAAAGGGACTCCAAACTTTTTCCATTCGTTGTGCCAGGGGGTGCCAAAGTGAAGTGCGTTCAATATGCAGATGACGTGACATGTGTTGTTTCGAGTCTGGGCTCCTTTCGTGCCCTCTCGCAGGATTTATCTATCTTTGAGAGAGCTACCGGGGCGAAGTTGAATCCGGAAAAAAGACAAAGGGCCTTCGCCTTGGTAGCTGGAGATACAGAGACTTACCATTCGGTGCGTCGTGGTCGGATCAGAATATCAACATTAATGGTATATGGTTCGGCTACGATGCACCTTGTGACGTCACCTGGAACGAGAGGGCTGAGGTATTTGAGCGCAGGCTCGAAGCCTTTGGCACCCGCTGGCTTTCGATCCTAGGGAAAGTCACCGTAATTAATCGTTTTGTTTCGCCCATCTTGTGGTACCCGGGCGCGGTGTATCCAATTCCGCGTCGCGTCCTGGTGCGGTTGGAGAGAGCGATATTTTCATTTATTTGGTCGGGTGGTACAGAGCTTGTCAAAAGGGCGGTAATGTACCAAAAACTGGAGAAGGGTGGGTTAGAGGTGGTTCATCTGGGAAGTAAATTGACCTTTTTGTTATTTAAGCAGTTGTTTGTAGCGGTAACTGACCCAGGGTTGCCTTGTTCATATTTTGTACGTTTTTGGGGCGGTTTGCACCTGCGTCGATGGGTCCCGGCGCTGTTTAGCAACAGAGAACCGCATAGTAGTACTCCAAACAGGGTGGTGCGTGTCATCTGCTCCGCTTTTATTGAGTTGCCCCCTGTTGACCTGTCACAGCCGGCCCTCGTTCACAGTTCGTTGCGGGATAAGGCCTTGAATGCAACTTTTGTCCAGGGACGTCATTCTGCCGAAGTATGGCGTTCGGTGCATTCAAGGCTGAATGGCTGCAGGCTCCGTGATCTCGCATGGAGAGTTGCACACGGTGCCTTGGTGACCAACCCAAAAAGATATCATTGGCGATTGGGTGATGGACTGTGCCCTAGGACCGGCTGTGACAGCTCAGAGAGTACTGCTCATGTTTTTTGGCATTGTTGCTTTGTAGTAAACCTATGGGAGTGGTTCCAGACCTGGACCGACCGTGTTACGGGAGACCGTTCATGGTCGGTAGGGCAGGGCTTTATTTTATATGGGGTAGACCCTCCAGTTTGTTCGGTAGCTGTGTTGCACCGCATCATTTTTGTTTGCTCTATTGTAAAAAACATGTTTGGCGGAATAGATGTAATTTGGTTTTTAGGGGGAAATTTGCCAGTTGGCAGGCAGTCCTGGAGGCGGTGAAATGTGACATTCGCCTTCAAATTGAAGGCGATTTTCGCCGTTTATCTGAGGCTGCCTTTTTTGGACGCTGGTGTGCTGGGAGGGGTTTTTCGTTTCGCTGCGTGCGGGTCGTCCTTTTGTAGGTTTTTGAATGTTTGAGTGGGGGGGTTGGGCGTTTTGTCTCTGCAGGTCGGCGGGCGTATGTTTTTTTGGCTCGCTAGACCTGAGTTTCGTTTGTCAGAATGGGATGGTTCGGTAGTGCCGTTTGGCCGTCACGTTTTGTATCCCGCATGGCGGGTCACGTAAAAAGCACTGAGTTCAAGTAGAAAATAACATTTGGAAACGGCACATTAACCAGCTTAAAGGAAAGTGTCAGTAAGGCTGCTCAAGACTTTTGCAGTGAAAGTTCAGCAGAACAACTTGCCAGATTTCAGTCAGATGAACATAGGGACCTGACTGCATTGATTCCCCTGTCTCATCCCCTACCATCGGTCTCCCCAAACTTGACGACTCCCACTGACATTTCAGTTCATCAAAGAAGGGGGCCCAATCTCCTATTCTACGCAGATCCCAGAGACAACCCAAGCCCAAGAAAGTGTTTCATTTATAGCATGTATCTATTCATTTCAGTTTTGTGATTTTTGGGGATGTTAAATCTTGTCTATCAGAGGGGGAAGTTGTGGTATTGTTACGACACCGTTTACCAATTAGTAAATGAACTTTTTAATGTTAGCCCATTACTAATGACACTCAAAGCACTCAAAGTTGAAAGTGTATCTTTTCTGTCAAAATTGTTCTGCAGATTTATCTCATACTATAAGTATGTGCTTTACAGCTTTTTTTTTAGGAAACTTTTCTTGATTAGCAGTGGAAGCATGATTGTTGTTTGGTTGTTCAAAAATCCAAAATGTGTAGTTTTTTTACAAAAAAACCTTGTGATGTAGAGCAAACAGAATTGGTCACTTTTTTGGTTCATATTAAGTACAGGTATCATTCTGATCATTCCATCCAAATTTTGCATACATTCTTGGCATGGTAAAAGAGATATTGGAAGAAACTATCATGATTAATAATTTTCAACTTAATCTGATCAATTTGTTGATCAATTTGCTGTTCAATTTCATTCCTGTAGAAAAGTATGAAATCTTTCCAACCCATTGTTTTGCTGGAAAAGGTACCAGCAGTTACTCAAAAGGTTTATAAACCTGTCGCTTCCAGTAGTGATCCTTCAATGGAAATTGGAGCCAGCCGTAAGTCAAACTTCAATTAAAGTAATGAGATATCTTAATATGATATTTAATTTGTATTATGTAATTTTTAAATAAGGGCAACCATGCGCACAACAAGGACGTTCCTTAAGGGAGAGCAGCTGACTTAATTATTAGAAAATGTATATGGCAAATCAAAGGCCATTGAAGACTGTCTTGTGACTGTCTTGGGTAGTTCAACACTTTCTCCTTGGAGAGAGACCAGTCCTTGAAAGGCAGCCAGCATGTGAAGGAAGGAACAAGTTTGCTCCCTTTGAAGTATACAGTTCATGACCAACTGTTATTGCTAAAAAAAATAGTAAGTACATATTAACTGTAGGCCAAAACGAAATGGATAACAGTAATTCCTTCAAAAGGGAAGGAGTTTGCTGGTTAAAGGATGAGGAAAGTTTGAAAATTCCTCAAAGTAGCAAGGACACTTGACGACAAACTAATTTCTGCTTCAGACCAGGCGAGACCTGCCTGATTTGATGTAGCTGTTGAAGTTGCACGGACAATTCCGGCCTGTGATGCGAAAACGCCGGCAGGAACATCGAACCTACTCAACTGCCCTGAGGGTTGGATTCGCCTTGTTGCAGTAAGAAGGGACTACATCAGACTGGACTGAGACTTAAGGTGCGTTTCCACGAACCCGGACAAGTCTCGACATCTCCGAAAAAGCAAGGTCAACCCTCTAATTATTACGTCGGAAATGGGATAGGGCTGGACTTCCTAGCCCTCCGAAGGAAGATGGATTGAGATTTGCTTGCTCGCAGCAACCCCTGCTGTGTGTAAATAAACTATGCCTTGAGGCGCTGTGGTGGTGAGCGATTGACGCTATTTCCAGTCTTATCTGTTTTATCTGATCTATAGTGTACATATGAACAACCTGCGTGTATATCCACGGAGAGAGTAGCAGCTCCCTGTTATGTACACACTTGTTACAGCGTTCCTGAAGTTAACTTCACAAAAAATGGCAACTGTGAACGCAGCGTTTGGTCTGATATGGAGATTTGCGTATTACCCGATATTTGGGGAGACATATCCATTATGGTTAAATGGACGGAATTTATAAAACACGAGGATGGAGGAGTGTGGGTACCCCCATGCGGTAACACAGATAAAGTACAAAATGAAACAAAACATTGAAAAGAGACTATAGGAAGTTTGTTGATCACAACAAGAGATCAGGAAGGAAAGAAAATCAATGAACTTTTCAGACGAGCTGTCCCACATTCTGGGAGATTACACATTGGCGAATACAGTCAGTGTGGCCGAAGCAGGATGCGGGAGCAACTTCACCGACAACGCTGACGCCGAAAACATCAGTTTCGACAGCGAAGAAACAGAATCAGACAGTGAGTAGCCTATAACACCTTTATATACTTTTTATCCTGAAAATCGCAAATCAAGTTAGCATAGATTAGGTTTTACATAGGATAAAATGTGAATGAAATTGCAAGTTATGAACACTTTCCAATAAATTATATCTTACTTTGATTCTTTGCTGTAATTCTGATGACAGGCAAGAATAGATTTAAATGTTACAGTTTTTTTTTGTGTATCATTGTATAGAAAGTTACAAATTGACAGTCTAATATGCTCTGAAGTCCTTTATGTTGGATAATCATGTACAGTGTGACTGATGGTCCATTGAGTATTTTGTACCTTCTTTCTATCTTTTCAGCGTTGATGGCACAGATGCTACCCGTCTTGCAAAGGAATACAATGCTCATGTGAAGCTGCAGGAAGTAGATGATCAAACTTCATACTTATGTATTTTTGCCTCTAGAGATATAGCTCCAGCTAAAGAAACCCGTTGCGATTATGGTGTAAAGTCTCTCCCTTTCAGATACCCCCAACATGAGTTGACTTTCTTTGCGGCAAAACTTTTGCATCTCACTCATCGGTACATTTTTATATTTTTAATTGTCTGAGACCTAGCTGCTACATGTTTTAATTTGTTCAACACTCAGTTTGGTGGGAAAACAGTTTAAGTGTCATACTGCACAAATAGTGACTACTTTTCATACTGCACAAATAGTGACTACTTTTAGAGGCCTGAAATACCTTGAGAACTTGATTTCTCATGGTAGACAAGTATTCTTTGTGGAAAAACGTTTGCATTTCACTCGTTTTAATTTGTTCAACACTTAGTTTGCTGGGAAAACAGTTTAAGTGTCATACTGCACAGAAACATAATTTTCCAATGTGCAATTACGTCGCACCATGTATCTGCCTATAAGTGCAGTGGGCGAGTGAAATTTGCCGAGTAGATTTTAAGAATACTTAAAATATTTTTCGAGGCCTTGAAAACTTTCAAACTATGATTTCTCATGGTAGAAATCGTGGATACTTTACATACATGGTATATAGATTTGCCATATTGAGAACAAGAATTATGTTGCTTGTGAGCTAAAACTCTGAAAATCCTTTCACATGATATCTAACGCTGGGAATCGTCGATGCTTTTCATAAATGGTAGATGGATTTTACTGTTGCTTTTGGATACCGATTAGCGTAGAAATGGGTAAGATTGACATGACTGTTCGTACCAGAATTGTTGTTTACGCCCTCAACCATTCTTTATCGACGAATGCTATGCATAAACTTCTTGTAGATGAAGGAATTTTAATTTCTCTTCCATCTGTTAAGTATATTATAAAAAAAAAAGTTTAAAGGACAGTTAACTAAGAAGCTGCAAGCTGTAATGGAAAGCCATACCAAGATGGTTTTTTGGAAGCCAAAGCTGGCTGAAACAAATGACATCTATGCTGCCAGCATTCGCAGAAAACTTAAACCAAAAGCATCCAGTGAAAGTTCATGTTTGGGCGGGTATTTCGAAGCGAGGAACAACAGATGAAATCATTTTTGATGGCATTATGAAATCAGACTTTTTTTTTTATAACGATATTATTGACAAACGGTTATTGCCATTTATTGCTCGAGCATTCCCAAATGGTGAACATTGTCGATTTCAGTAGGATAATGATCCTAAACACACTAGTAGTACAGTGAAAGAACATCTAAAGTAAAAGAATGTTCATTGGTGGAGGACACCTGCAGAATCGCCTGACCTAAATCCAATTGAGCTGGTTTGGCATGAACTTAAGCATCACTTGCGCAAGATCTTTATGATATTTGTAATTTGATTCTTTCTTGCCATCATAGAATAATAATACGGGCCAGATTGGAAAGTTTATGTGTTTAATAAGCCAAATAAAGTTGGCATATCTTTGGAATAGAGCTTAATTAATAGCCAGTTTAACCAAATTTGGCATAGGCCTACCTTTCTTTCAAATTGATAGATTGCGATCTGAATAAAGCTGATGTAAGCAGTTGTTTAAAATAAGTGGAAAATGTTTACGTTTCAAATAGAATTCTCAGTAGGCCTAAGTGGGGTGTGCGGACGTTGTGCAGTGGTCTTCGGTAGAGGTTTACCTGCGTCCGATCTGTCTGGGTAGCGTCCTAAAATTGTTACGCAGTTAGCTGAAAGTAAACTATCATGAAATACGTTCATTGGTGCGGATATCTTCAACCACATGTGAGCCTAACAGTAACACCACACTAAGTCAATGGTAAAGTCTAGCTTAACCATCGGTTTGCAAAAGGAAAACTAATAGGCTAATAAAATAAAAAAAATCACAGCGCGTAGCTTTGTTAAAGTGAAATTTATTTTGTGAAATCCCGTCTTGGCAATTTTGACATGCGGGATTTGAAGTAAAATTGCTGGAATCGCACAGCTTATGCGACCCCTTGTTTCTTGAATACATTTCTTCGCAGGAAAGTTGTGCACGTAGGCCTATCAACTTTCACTTTGTTCGTAGCAGAACTACATCCCTGTACTGTTAGTTCATTGCGTCCGCAATTTCGGACAGCTACACGGACGTTTTGGGAGCAAGCAGGTAATAGACTTGCCTGTAAAATCGCTTTTTAATAGGAATAAAACAAACTTTAGCTTCGATCAACATGCGAATTATTTTTCTCAAGTGAAAGCTTTATTTGCCATAATCCTTACTGAATCTTGCCCTTGTGTCTGTACACTATGACTGCCAAAGACAGGAATGGTTTCAAGCAAGCATTAATTCACCCCTCTACAAGTCTTATCATCCTGCCCCGTTTTGCAAGGAATCTGGTGACTTTAATGTCCAATTCTAATTTCATTTCTTTTTCATTAATTTTTTTATTATAGAATTGCAATTCTCCTTCGAATCTTCCCAATGCTCTGTAAGAGGTTGGAAGAAGAGAAGAGGAACTAAAAGAAAGGTGAGAAAAAAGTTACTGAGAGGCACTATACTTGCTTCAGTCCACTCCACTGTAAAATGCGGGGGAGTAAACCTACTACGAAAAAGAAGTATAGCTCCGATTGATTTAGCTCAGAACATTTAATAAATTAATACCTTGCAATCTTGCTGATATTGTGTTTCTGTTTTCTTTTGAAGGGCCCTGTTGAGGCAAATGGACAACAGCCAAAGAAAAAGAAAGGTGGCGTGGAAAAATCAACCCAGCAGAAGACAGTTTTGGTTAAAAAAAGGTATGTGAATTTTATTCACATTTTCGACCTCCTGGGACTTCCTAAGGGTTAATGTTTTTTATTAAATGTATTTCTCTTTTGATCAGGAAGCTTCCATTCTCGCGGTTGGCGGTGGTACCATCTGGAGGGTTCCGAGTCCTTTGCAGCGGGAGTTCGTGTATGATGTGGATTAAGTAGGCGTCGGCAATGCATTCAAGAGGATTGTGGAGGAACTCAAAAAGAATGGAAAGAAATCCACCATTGCCTCAGATTTCTGGGAAACCACTGCGCTTGACAATAGTGGTCTTCTGTAGATGGTACAGTTGGGACAGGGGTGAGCCTGTGTTAGTAGGCGAAGGGGTCTGGTGTGGAGGGGGGTGAGCCTGTTTTAGAAGTAGGCGAGGGGTCTGATGTGGTGGTCGAGGGGGCGGGTGAGCCTGTGTTAGGTGAGGGTTCGTCATCAGATTTTGACTGCGCAGTTGATTTCAATTAAATGTTTAATGCCTTATGTTCTCCAATATGCAATTGCACAAGTGCATACTTCAAGAAAGTTTGGTTGTAGTGAAGAGTTTAAGAAGGACCTCTGTAAAACCGGTAACGTATTTTTGTTCTTCAACACCTTCACGTGGTTTTGTTGTAGATAATGTGGAAGTTTTAAGAGTTGAAGGGGAGGGTGATGGAATGCATTTTGTGGTGAAAGAAGAGATTATTACCAATCTGCTTCCACTGAATGGTGCACCAAATTCCGTTGCCCGGAAATGGCCAGATTTTATTTTTGTGTGACGAAGAACGGTTGTAAGGAAACGACATTGGACGAAGAGGGAGACCAACACTTCACCCATTCAAGGTCTCTGCTTTGGAAGAGGCATTATTTCGAATTTGTCCTGTCTACCGTCAAGAGAAAGCTGCAGTGTGGAAATTGTGTAGAAAAA
The DNA here is from genome assembly GCF_037975245.1 of Apostichopus japonicus. Taxonomy (NCBI): domain Eukaryota; kingdom Metazoa; phylum Echinodermata; class Holothuroidea; order Aspidochirotida; family Stichopodidae; genus Apostichopus; species Apostichopus japonicus. The sequence continues at coordinate 17,811,030 of NC_092577.1, forward strand.
GCATAGATTGTGAAAGTCGCCACTTGAAACGGGTTAGGAAAGTGGGATTGGAAAGTCCTTAACTGTATTTAACAGGTCTTTAATTTTGACATCTTATGCACATATATCACAATTTGCTTGCATTCTCATGTTTTATACTTTTTTATATTTCCATCAAAGTTTTTATCTTCATCAGTTTTGCAGCTTTTGCTAGGAAAGTTACTATCTTCATAAATTGTTTTACTTATTATCTTCATAAATTTTGCGTACTACTTGCCAAGGGAGTTTTGACATGTGATTCTTCAAACCGTGTATGTACAACCCGGGATGCCGCTACCCTAGACCTACTCTACTCAAACGTTAAAGATGCATACCTCTCTATTCAGTTACCAACACTTGGAAAAGCCGATCTCAACCTAGTTAACATTGTGCCGAATTACAGACCTATTGTACAGAGACAAAAGCCCTCTATACTTACCATTCAACAGTGGAATGATGATGCTTTGGATCATCTCCGAGCTAAACTAGATTGTACAGATTGGGATATGTTCGTGGATGCCAGCAGAGACATAGATGAACTACCATATATAAGAAGCGACTATATTAACTTTTGTGTTGACATTCCTACAAAGAAGAATAAAATCGTTCCTAACAATTAACCATGGATCACAAGTAAAAGATGTCATCGATAAGAAAGGAATTTTTGGGAATGGAGATCGGGAAGGATTAAAGCAATTTCAACTTAAACGGGTAATCAAGGCCGCTTATCGTGACAAAATCGAAGGATATTTCGCTTACAACAACATGAAGCGTGTCTGGGAAGGGATGCGCCTGATGAGCGGATACAGAAATAAAACTAACTCTCGCCAACTATCTGCTGCTACAGTCGATTATGCAAATGAACTGAATTATTTTTCTAACCGTTTTGACAATCATAATTTTTGGTTCCTTGCTTTAGCAAAAGGAACCTAAGTAGTCAGGTTGGCGTGTGTGTGTGTGTGTGTGTGTGTGTGCATCTGTGACACTTGCTTGGGTACGCTCTATCTCAATAAGGGAAAGTTGGATTGAGGCCAAACTTGGACTATAGATCCGCCATATGGAGAAGGTGTGCCCTATTGTTTTTGGTGCCCACAAAGGTCACCGAAGGTCAGTTATGGTCCAAAAACCGAAAATATTAAAACTGCAAAAACTCCCAGTGCCAATGTGTGACAAGATTGATATTTTGGGATAAGTTGTGAACTGGTCAGGGGAGCATTTTCAAACTTAACGGTCATGTGATCCGAGGTCACCAAAGGTCAATTAATGATAAAAAACTAGTATTTTTGCGATAACTTGAGAACGAAATGTCCGTTAGGGTTGGGAGTTGCTTCAATGTTATCCAATTGTCGACTCGCATCTGGGTGACCCTTGACCTCAATTTGACCTCTGGTGACCTTTACGTGTTTTTGGGGATTTTTACAGTTTTGATGCTATTTTCAGATGTCAAAGGTACCTTCTGATCATAAATGTCAATAGGTTGACCCCGTGTGACCTTTATGTGCGAAGTTATATGGGGTCAAAGTTTTTTGGTCGGAGTTAGGAAATGTTTGGTTTTGATGCTAGATTTGGATATCAAAGGTACCTTCCGATCAAAAATGTCAATTGGTTGACACCCGTGTGACCTTCGTGTGCGAAGTTGTACGAGGTCAAAGTTAATTTTCAGACATATAATGCAACAACTCCCAGTTCCAAGGTGTGACATGGTTGATATTTTTGGACAAGCTGCAAATGGTATAGGGGAATATTTTCAGACTTAACGGTCATGTGATCCGAGGTCACCAAAGGTCAATTAATGTTAAAAAACTAGTATTTTGGGGGCAGAAAATGGGCAAAGAAAAAATATTTGAATTTGTATACTTTGATGCTCTAATTTAGGTCTCATCAATCAAAAATGTCAATTAATGAGGTCAAAGTTAATCTTCAGACATTTAATGCAATAACTCCCAGTTCCAAGGTGTGACAATGTTTATTTTTTTGGACAAGTTGCAAATGGTATAGGGGAATATTTTCAGACTTAACGGTCATGTGATACAACGTCACCAAAGGTCAGCTAATGTTAAAAAAGTAGTATTTTGGGGGGAGAAAATGGGCACACATAAAAAATGTTTGAATTTTTACAGTCATGCTCTATTTAGGTCTCACCGATCAAAAATGTCAATTGGTTGACCTTCGGGTGACCTTTGTGTGTGACGTTATAATGTATACAAGTTCAAAGTTAATTTTTTTAAATTTAATGCAATTAAATCTCAATGGCAAGGTGTGACATGGTTGATATTTTGGGACAAGTTGTCAACGGGGTGGTGGAACATTTTGAAACTTAAAGGTCATGTCATCTGAGGTCACCTATATTATCATATCTGTTGACACGCTTGTAGGTCTCTTATATTTCTTACATTTTCGACACCATATTTACATCTCAGAAGTGCCTTTTGATCCAAAATCTGATCACATTTTGTGATCACAAAAGTGTTGGCTATAGTGTTGGTTACTTTATGGGAACATGTAGGACCACAATTACTTGGACTATTTGAGCCCAATCTTGCTTGATAATATTATGTGTATTGTCATATACCCCAAGCAAGGAACCACAGTGCCCTTGGGCTCTTGTTCTACCGAGCATATTAATCTGCAAGGACTGCTTACTGATTTTAACTGCAACCTAGAGGTGACTGAGAACGACGTACGTCGTCAGTTTTATAAGTTACATTCATCAAAGGCTGCCGGGCCTGAACATCTCACATCATGGGTATTAAAACATCTTCAAAATGGACATGGTTTAATGAAATGGATTATGACGTATCTTACCAACCTTACATAAGTTTGTGAAACTTAGTCCCACCTGCCGTTCAGATACTATTATGTCCAATACAGGGGCCCCTCAAGGGACTGTCCTGGCTCCTTTTCTTTTCTCATTATACACGTCTGATTGCAGATCTCTGTCGGAGAGGTGCCCTCTCATCAAGTTTGCCGATGATACCGCCATGGCTGGAGACTCATTCATGGAAATGATGATAGGGCATACCTCCGCGAAATGCAATCATTCGTGGACTACTGTGACTCTGTGACTCTGTGACTTATCTGTGACTGTGACTTATTACAATTAAATGTCTCTAAAACAAAAGAAATGGTGATCAACTTTAAACATAATGTTATTCCACCACCGCCTGTAAATATTAAAGAGAACGAGATAGAACGTGTGTCTACCTATAAATATTTGGGAGTGGTTTTCAACAATAAATTGACTTGGACGGATGATGTTGACGTCCTAGTTAGAAAGTTAAATTCGAGATTATATTGTCTGAGAAAAATGTCACTTTTCAATGTGCGTACGGAAATTTTAGATATGTTCTATAATGCTAACATCTGTGGTTTGGAGATACTGCCTTATTTGTTGGGGTGGTAACGTTAGTAAGACAGGGATCGTGTTGACAACATCATTAAAAAGCCGAAATATTAGTAGGGGGGTCTCAGTCTGCTGTTAATTTTGTCTTCCAGTGTCTCCTACAGTTGAAGCTCAAACTCCGTTTGGGACGACTGTAGTCACCCATTTCATGATCAACTCCATGACAGATTAATAGATCGGGGCATTGGTAGACTAAGACTTCCTCAACTTAAAGACTAACCGGCACCGCAATTCATTTATCCCTTGTGCAATAAAACTTTACAACAGCAATTTCAGTCGTTAGGTGGTTGCCTAGTCCTTGAATGGGGTAGGCTTTTTGTCCTTTTCATTGTTTAACTTACCTTCTTTTACCTTCTTTAGTTATTAATTGTAATATGAATATAGTTTTATATATATTTTGTATTTCTTATATTGTGCGAGTATCGAAATTTCCGATTGTATGGAGCAATAAAGTTTTACTTACTTTACTGAATAGAGAATATTTTGCGATCGCTGTGTTTTTAAAGGAGGAGTTTGTATGAAGGAGTATGGACGAGTACAGTTTGTTCATTAGGCCTATCGCACTACTTTTGCGATTATGAAACTTGTATGTCGATTGACACTTAATTTTGGTGAAACACCAAACTTTTTGATCAGAATTTGCAATGAATCGCACATAGCGTCGGTATTGATGATTTCATTTACTTCGGAAAGAAGCCTTCCCCAATTCTTTGAAATCACGATGAAATGATCGATCGTTCCGCAACGTAATTCACGCTAAAACGATAACATTACGATAGTATAAAGTGCCAGTGAAATGATAAACACACTATCACGATATTACGACCACGATGCGACGCCCAATATTACGTTAGGTATTTGGTATAGGCGTAATGGAAACGATATTACGATAGACTCCTCATATTTTGTCACGATACACGATGCCACGGCCGATTTAATATGGGCGGTACTGTAGATTCATGCTGTGACAATTGTTGCATGATGAAAGTTGCACAAGAGGATATCCTTACGTTGAAGGATTCAATATTTCTGATACGTATGTTCTATGTATTTGCATTTTTTATGCACTTGTGTTAATGCCCGAGTGAATAACGTGCAGTACACTTTCAAAACATGGCTTTATAGGCCAAAACTTGGGAAGAATGTCCGATTTCATGTAAAGTTTTCAAAACAGTAATTGCATATCTTGTATGTACTGCAGATTAAAAGACTGTCAATATCAAGTGCAGAAAACTGCTCATGCTACAATTTCACAAACTGTTATATTACAATGCGTGCAGCACTTGTAGATGATGATTCCTCTGATTTCTGCAGTAACCAAGTGGAAGATGTGGACTGGATCAACACTACAAAGAAAACTTCTAGTCCAGTCAATCTATGATTTAACCTTAAACAAATTGCAACAGAATTTATTTCAACGCAAATTGATAGAATAAATTCGTCTGAGTAAGATACTAAAAATCGACATAAATCGACATTTGCCAAATTCCGAAATTTTGGCTACAAAAAGAGACAGTTTTGTCGATTATACTAATGCTTCTTATCAGCTACGGTAAACAATTATATAGCCGTTGCCGTGGCTACAACCTACTGCTTACACTCGCGCACGCTCGGTCACGAAAACCTTTGACTTGAGCAAGGATGTAACGTTTTTGATTCTTTGCTATCTGTGTGGAATGTTCAGGTAAGGAATAGATGTACATTTTTGTTATACGTAATAGCCATTGCGTTTCTGTAGTTTAAAATCAATTGAATGTAGCACAAAAAAAAAGAAAATAATCGAAAGAATAGCTTCGCTTAACTGGTGTTAGGCTGTTGTTACACACAAAATACATGTACTGATGTAGCCTATATCGCTGACATTGGAGGCCTAGTTACGTTTAGACTTGGACCTTATCTAAATTCGAACTCCATGCAAATAGAACATTTGCTGCTGTATATTTTAATTTACCACAAGGTTACAAAGAAAACTAACCCCCAACTACCATTTACAAATGCAGTCTGGCTAGTTTCGCACGCAATACGAACGTATAGGCTAGCATAACGTTAGGCCTAATGTTATTTTAAGCGAATGAACGGTCGATAAAGAACGTAACTTATTCCAATAAGTCTAACTGCATTCGTTAAAACAGCTGTAAAACCATAAGGTATATAAAACTTGTAAATAAAAAAAGCGATTAAAACAGGCTTAATCTGGGTTGCACTCAAAAGCAAGCCGAGATCACGAAAATTTTGTAGGTACGGATGCCTTTACGTACCATTAGTAATTACGTACAAATTGTTGGAAAAATGAAGAAATCATGGATTTTCTTTATTGAACCACATTAAGTTTCATTTTTTCATACATTAATATTAAGCAAACCATTATTCATTCGGATTCTTTGCGTAACAACCGCATTTTCATCGATGATTAAGATACAATCTGTGTCGTCGTATGCTTTTCACTATTTACTCTTTACGGGGTGTGGGGTGTCATTAGGTTGTATCCCTACCTTCATGCTCTATCAGTAACCTAGTGAGTTAAGTAAAGTAAACCTGCACATATTATCTTCATTGTACATTTTTGTATGTATTATTTTCTTTATTAGATGGACGTGTGCGTCATCTGTCACATTTCTTTTGAAACTGACTGCGACCCTGAAGTGACATTGCAAAAGAAGTTCAAGGTATTATTGAGGCAAGTCAAGAACGTGGTGATGAACTTACCATATTTGTTGGACAGAGGGTTGACCAAAAATGTCGTAAACGATATTGCAATAAACGATCCATTGCTAGCGATTTGAAACCAAACGTAGAATGCGGTTTAAAGCGTAAATTACGTTCACAAACTGAACAGTTTTTGTTTGGTGAACACTGCTTTTTTGTGGACGAAATGCTGAAGTGAACGGTAAAAAAGGTCATCAGGCTTACCCCGTCAAAACCTTTCAATTTCAAAGGAAAATTGAGTCGGCATGTGTCGACCGCGGCCACGATGACGAATGGGCTAAACAGGTGAAAGCCAAATTTTCACTTGTGAGCGATTGACATGCTGCAGATGCAATCTATCAGCAGGCATGCAGCGTTAATTTCACAACACACAAGCAGCTTCCAGTCTTTTAAAGGTAATTCTAAGAATAAACGAAGCCCTGGACGTCCCGAAGATGAACATCAAGCAGCCGCATTTATGAGAGTTGCGGAATATTTGAAAGAAAATGACGTACAAGCTACTCTAACCGATCTAGTCGAAAAAATTAGAGTTTTGTCCGAATCCCTATAGCACTGTATACATGAGGAAAAGGCTACAAGATCACTTTTGGTGATACAATTTGGATAACTGAGGTTAACGGCAAACCAAACGTTGTAACATTCACAAAGACAGTATGGTCAAGTTTGCAAGAATTTTCAAAGAGACTACAGCATCAAGACGCATTTTCCGAGAAGTTGTTTATAGTAGAGGCTGCTGCAAAACTTATCAAAAGCAAATGGAAGCATTGCATTTGAGATATCCATCCTCATTCAAGTGTGTCGTCAACTGAGCACAATCTTCACTTTATTCCTGACAGTTTGAAACTACTCTTAAACACTTATGGTTGAAAAAGAGAATGATGTGAAAGATTCTTCAATTGGACATGCCCTCATCCAAGCTGCACGACCCAGGGTTTTGATAGCTCCTCTACAAATTGCATTAGGAATACAAATGCATCACCACTTTGGATCTCGGTTTCTAATAGATACTTTGAATAAACTGGGATTCTGTTCTGAAGTTGAAAGGTATGAATCGAGCGCAGCGGCAAGCCAAGGAATCCATATGCCACCGATTGGTACAGACCATTTTGTGCAATACGTTGCGGACAATGTGGATCATAATGTTATGACCCTTGATGGGCACTGTTCCTTTCATGGTATGGGTATCATTGCGGGAATCACTCCAGGCATCATAAACCAACGAGCTGTAGAAAGGTTATCGGTAACTACCAAAGAACTCACTACCATATCAACATATTTTATTATACGCGAAAACAGAGTATATTGCCGGAACTGAGTTTCAAAGAAATCAGAGATCTTCACTGCGATGATCCAACGTGGAAGCTGGATTTGTTATGGAATGCGCCCCATCAAATCATCAGTTCCAGGGTGGTCAGGTATGATTCAGATGATGCAACAGGGGGAACACCCAGGGAAATCGTCTGTCTTCTTTTTTCCAATGATAGACATGAATCCGAGTGATAACTCATGCATATATTCTACTTTGAAGTTTGTATGCAATGAAGCAAGACGACACAACACAAAGGCTATTCTTACTTTCGACCAACCCCTGTACTGGAAAGCTTTAATGATTGTACTTAACTGTGCTTTTTACGTGCAAAGAAACGGACACGGACCAAAGGTCAACAAAACCAAAAACAATCCCAGTCTGTTTAACAAGCACCAAAAACCCAACAGAAATCTCTCTTACCCACAAATGTATAAAATATAGCGTTTAACATGACGTGAAAAGGACACGGACCCAAAGGCTAACAGAACCAAAACAATTAATCTCCACAAACCAGCCCCAAAAACCCAACACCAAACCACAAACAGAAAACCCCCAACCCATATTATGTAAGGACCACACAAATCCCCCACCCCACACAAACAACTAACTAACTCCAAAATTCATCCGGGGTACGCCGTCCCGATAGCAGACGACAGGCTTGCGCATTACCTGCGAAATTTTCCCAATACGGGTCTTTTCAAGCCTCTAACAGTATTCCCCCTTTTCTTACGAGGGAGCAGAGTTCTTAACTCCTCGTCAACCTTGATCGAGTGGACCTCCCTGTCAGGAACAGGAGGTCCACTAGCGACCATCGTGTCCGGTATAGCGGAAGCGGCTGCGGGTAGGGTGGAAGGGCCACTCGAGTCAATGAGATCAGTGGCCTGTTTTGTCTCATCAAACCAATGGGAGGACTCCTTAGCCACAACTAATAAGGCTGTAGTGCAGTCCTCCATTGGCGAGTCAGAATCTGGGCCACTTAATGTCTCTTGGGCCGGTTGACTCGGGGCCCGACTAGTATCACCGATAGCGGGCGTAGCTACCGGTGAACCAGTACAAGCGACATCCTGCGCCGCGTGCCACTCCGCTAGTACCATCTCCGCCGTTTTGTCCTGCTCTGCCTCAGTGGGCAGGCTGGCAGTCTCGGTAAGTTCGATCAGGGGAGAGGTCGGACACGAAAGGGGGAACAAAGCCTCCATCGGGGCGCTAGTGTCGGACACTGGGGCGATGACAGGATCATCATGTGGTACGGTGTCAGAGGCCGGGACAGGGACCGCTGCAACCACGCCCGTAGCCACTCTCGCGGCGTATGAGCGGTCTGGGCATAAACGGGCGAGATGGCCCGTTTTCCCACACGAGTTGCAAACGATATCCCCTTTACACTCGGCCAGGGTATGCCCAACCTGTAAACAGCGGCTACACCGCTTGTTCGGGCACAACCTGGCCTCATGCCCTTCCAGCCCACACCTCCAACAAGTGCGAGGCTGGCCCGGGTATGCAATGTGGGCCCTGTGCCCATTAGCCCACAAGGTAGAGGGGATATCGGACTTGAGTTCGATTCTAACTCGTCTAGTCCCGGTCTTGACACCTTTACATTCAAGGAATTCCGGCTCCTCGTAGCCGGTCACTTTCCCAAAACGCCCTAGTGTCCGCACAACAACCTGTTCAGACATGTCCAGAGGGAGATGGAGGACTGTCACCCACACCGAACTGTCATACGGTGTGACCTTCAGTCCCTCAACTCCCTCCAACACATGGACGCCTCGGACGCGGGCAGCCTCCGAGGTAAACCGTACATCAAAACAATTCATACCCCGGAGAGGTTTACGCTGAAGCGCGTCAACCTCTCCAGGGACCTTTAAACCAACAGAACGCAAAACTGAAAAAACTTGTACGGGGACGACCTTAGCCTCCCCCGAAAAACTCAACAATACGATTTTGCTGTCACGGCGAGCCGCCATGACAGCTAGGGGTGTGGCAAAGCCACGCACCTATACACTAACCAAAACGAAACAAACCCAAAACACACAAACTTCACTAAAACAAACTGTAAACTAATGAAGGGCCAACGTAAAAACACAATAAATGTGTGGTCAACGAAAGGTGGAGAGCAGCCGAAAACACGTCCGCACTCCACGAGAACTGAACTGAACATGATTGTACTTAACGAACCTGAAGGTAGCGATCTCAGGTCCACAATTTTGCGTCTTGGTGGGTTCCATCTCCAAATGAGTTTTCTTGGTTCTATTGGTCACTTGATGGCTGGCTCTGGTTTGCGTGAACTTTTAGAGACAACTTATGCGTCAAACACTGTCAACCACATGCTGACCGGTAAAGCTGTAGCAAGAGCGTTGCGATGGCACTGTTTGGTCGATAGTGCACTAAACTATATGGTTATTTCAAAGGTCTTTACAACAAATATTGAGACGAAAGAAGTAAACATCCAGGTTTCAGAGGATGATACAGTATCAAATATGGTACAACAACAGGCCAATGACAATGCGAGTACGTTAATGAATGATGAGCAAGAAACAAATGAAATGGATGAAGACATAGTTCATGAATCACAAGAAACTTCTGTATGCAGGACCGATGAAGAACTTCTTTTAACGGCAAAGAACCTCCATGACAGACTGATGGACAAGGCAATCTCACCTCAAGAGGTTTGCGAAAGCGATGTGCTCGACAGTATAAATGAAGAGCTTGAAAGGAAGAAACTTTCTTTATCTAATCTTCGCACAGGAACACTTTGGATGCAGTACATGCATATGGTTGATTTGCTTCGCTTGTTTATTAAAGCTGAACAGACTGGGAACTGGAATCTTCATCTAAGTACAATGAAAGAAATGTTACCATTCTTTGCTGCTGCAGGACACAACTTGTACTTCAAATCAGCATACATATATCTGCAAATGATGATACAATTAGAAGTGGATCATCCCGAAGTTCATGCCGCTTTTCAAAATGGTCATCATGTGATCCGTAGGAGTAATCGGTTTTGGGCTGGACTCTCATCCGATCTTGTGATTGAGCAGGTACTGATGAGATCTCTCAAAACAACAGGTGGTTTGACAAGAGGACGTGGCATGACAGACGCCGAAAGGGCAAGATGGATACTTTCAATGCCAGCATGTGCAGATATGAACAACGCTATGCAAGAGGTATGTGGAATTGACTACCACACAAGCAGTCAGCATAAAGAATTATCCGAGGCTTGAAAGGAAAGGGATGACAAGGATCTGTTCACTGTAATTTCGTTTCTACAAAATAGGGATCCGTTTGCAGAAGATCCATCTCTACGAAACATTGAAACAGGGGTAATAGCTGACGGAAATGTAAACGTAGACAAGGCCAAAGATGTCGGGTCGACTATTGTGCAAGAAATGGCTGGAAAAGGAGTGACAGGATTTTCTTTCAAGCGATCACAGCAGGCCACCACAATGAATGCCAAAACAGCTGTCAAAGTGGATGGAGATTCAATTGAAGTTGATCCACAACTCCTTTTCCAGCGATTATTATTGGCGTCAAATGGTATGTACGATGACAAGGCAGAACTTTTCCGTTACGAATTATGCAGTCACCCATCATCACTGTTTGATACATCTGGTCTTATAAGAGCATCGAATAACTCTTCCCTCGCTGATGCAATATGGGGGCTAGGTGAATGTAACGCACAAGAACTGCCATCAGTTGGACTGCAGTTTATATTGGACGGTGGTTCCCTCCTACAGCGTCTGCCGTGGCGCCAAGGCGAAAGCTTCAACACTATTTGTAAGATGTACTTGGACTATGTCAACAAAAAGTATGGTAACGCCATGGTTGTCTTTGATGGTTATTCAAATGGCTCATCTACAAAGCATGCCTTGTAGATCCCCGTAAAGACATTCCTCGCCAATTCATGCAACAAAGAAAGATTTCTTAACATGTTGGGTCAAAAAATGGAAGAAAGATCTTAGTGTGTTCCATGCCGATGACGATGCCGATTTACTGATTGTACTAAAAGCTGTCGAATGCTCTACCAACAAAGACACAGACATAGTCGTGCTACTTTGTTTCCATGCCAACAGTACCTCACACAGTGTATACTTCATGAGTGAAAAATTAAACATGCAAAGGATCTGGGACATACAGAAGACAAAGAAAGTATTGGGAGAAGACATGTGCAGGCATTTACCATTTGTGCACGCTATAAGTGGCTGTGACACCACTTCTTATCCGTTCGGAGTAGGAAAAGGTGCAGTTTTAAGGAAAATGACGATCATTGTAAGAATCAAGGTGAAGTATTTTCTAGACAGGCCTCAAAAGAAGAAGTAATTAAAGCCGGTGAAGAAGCCTTAGTCTTTCTGTATGGAGGTAGTCGAGGAGAAAGACTTGATGATTTGCGAGCTCGAAAATTCTTTAACAAAGACCCTGCCACCGACATCAGCAGCAGCAAGATACCATAGCTTAAGAGTGTTTCTGCAAGTTCAACAGTGGATTGGAACAGACAGTGATTTACTGCCCCACGAATGGGGATGGTATACGAGTAATAACAATCTGATGCCCACCAAGTCACCCTTACCGCCAGCTCCTGAAATGCTACTGCAGGTCATCAGATGTACATGCAGAACCAACTGTGATTCGGAAAGATGCTCCTGTAGGAAGCATGGGTTGGAGTGTTCTGTAGGATGCAGTGAATGTCGTGGAATCAGCTGCTCCAATGTTGCAGACTACGACAACGATAGTGAGGAAGACTGACCGTAGTGACCTATTATTCAAGGTATAATTTACTTCATCAGTGTTTCAGTAAAATATTTGGTTTGTAAAGCTACTCCATATGAGCCGTTTGAGGAAAAATCACGAAAGTTATCTAAAAGAGTGAGCACGCCAATTTGATCGTTTCCTCAATCAAATCAATATCCCTCAATTATTCGTTTTTAATAATTCGTTTTAATTCGTTAATTCCTTTTAATAATTCCTTTTAATAATTCGTTTCAATAATTCGTTTTTAATAATTCGATAATTCGTTTTTAATAGAGGGGAGTAGGGGGCATGCCCGATTAAAGTGAGAGGGAGCACATTAAAAAAAGGTATAAATTGTTACAATTGTCACCCCGCGACCCACAAAAATAAAAAAGAAATGTTTCTCTCTACCACCGTTCTATAGATACCCCACCCCACCCCACCCCCTCCCCCCCCCAAAAAAGCAAGTCACAAAACGAATCGCCGCTCGGTTAGAAAGTACTAATTGGCTACAGGAAGCGATGTGGGCACTGCAAGTTTAGGTCGATTGCAAATGAATAGTACTCGCTGCTTATTTACCAAAAAATGGCAATGTTTAAAGAAGTTAAATTTCAGTTTTAGTTTTGTAAATCAAGAGATGCCCATACAATGTGATGTGAAAGGAAAGTCACATGTTTTCATATTATTTGGCAGGCAATATACGTGTTATCTCAATACTCTTCTGCCCACGCTAAAGTTATGTAAACATTGTTGACCTAAAATCATAAATTTATTAAATAAGGAAGAAGTTAGAAAACATAAACTTCCACGTACATAGTCCTCTCTTAACTTATGATCACATGGCGATGAGGAAAGCGCCCTCATTGACGGATTCATTTCTATCTAATTGACAACCATTGTTTACTATTTAAAGGTTCCGCCGTATGATTTGATTATGCTTTTATTGTAATTAATGTCTTTAATGGCAATATATATTGATTGAAAAAATAAGCCCGCCGCCATTTTGGATATGATGTTTATTAGACACTTATCAGTCTAAAACTGCTAAAAAACATTCTGTTGCGATTTGTTTAAGGTTGAGCCATTTTTGGTCATAGATTGACTGGACTATTCTGCAATTATCGCAGATGAAGTCACTACAGGCCAGAGTTCAGATGAGGCTGAAGATGTGGAGCCCCAATTCGATAAGAGCAAAAAACAGACTGCGTACGTGTCATCATCTAGCAGCAGATCTACCCATAAATGAGTTTGGAACAAGTAAAGTTACTGTCTATACTGCTGTGCAAAACAAACCAACATAGCTCTGAAAGAAAGTGATAACACTGCTTAACATGCTTTGCCTTTGGTCTAAACTACGACATAATGGCAACCACGCACAACAAGGAAGTCTTTTTAGGGATTGTTAGAAAAAGGCCGGTAAATGGTAAATGAAAGGCCATTGAAGATTAAGTTCCATGCAGTGACTGTCTGGGGAACTTCGGCAGTCTATCTTTGTGGATACACAAGAAACACTGCTTGGAGTCCTTAAAAGGCAGCCAGCATGTGAGGGAAGAAGTTTGCTCCCTTGAAGTATACAATTCATGACCAGCTGAGAAAAGTTGTGGACCGGATGATACATGATGATATAACTGTTATTGCTTAAAAATAATAAGTACATATTAACTGTTGGTCAATACGAAATGGATACAGTAATTCCTTGAAAAGGAAGAAGTTTGCTCGTGGAAAAGTCCTCAAGTAGCAAGGACACCTGACTGCAAACTAATTTCAAAGGGAGATTTTCTCATTGAGTACAGAAGGATCCTTACAAGTGAAGAAGAAGAAGCATTGCATTCAGGGAATGTAGCAAGTTACCCGTTCTATTTCTCTTATGAGAGGAAGAAAATGTGGTAAGGATAAATTTTTTTATTTCACTCATTTAACTGACTTGATTTTTCAAGAATTAATGAAGCAAATAAGTGACCAGAACAGATTGAGCACCTTGGAACCCAAGGATGTTATATATGTAAGTATACTATTCGAAAGTTCTATTTCTCTTATGAGAGGAAGAAAATGTGGTAAGGATAAATTTTTTTATTTCACTCATTTAACTGACTTGATTTTTCAAGAATTAATGAAGCAAATAAGTGACCAGAACAGATTGAGCACCTTGGAACCCAAGGATGTTATATATGTAAGTATACTATTCGAAAGTTCTATTTCTCTTATGAGAGGAAGAAAATGTGGTAAGGATAAATTTTTTTATTTCACTCATTTAACTGACTTGATTTTTCAAGAATTAATGAAGCAAATAAGTGACCAGAACAGATTGAGCACCTTGGAACCCAAGGATGTTATATATGTAAGTATACTATTCGAAAGTTCTGTAGATCACATTGAGTGTAAGAAACCAACTGACAATGTGACATAACATAGGTTGCCAAAGATATTTTGGGCCTCAGCAATGGTTATTAGAAAAGTTGCACTGTACCAATTCAAACCCAAGTTCAGGTCACATTGCGAGAGAGACGCCTACCCCAAACTGATATGTTGGAAACGCCACTCTGAGCAATGGTCTGCAAAGGATATTTGGAAAAAAGAAAATATGTAAGCATATTTTTCGTACCTGTATCACACACAAAAGTTTGATTACAATTGGTTTAGCGATTTGTACTTTGGCCAAAAAATTACAGTTTTCATAAACTTTATATTTTGGATGTTTCATTGCCAAATAAGGTTCCTTGGAACTGTGAGGTCAGTTGGTTAAATTGTTTTCAAGACAGTGTACTCTGAAGATCTTGGACATATCTGTCATGAGGTTGTCCCAAGTTTAAAATGAAGTACTTACATATTATTCAAGATATGATCCATGATCATTTACACAATTACATAATTACACAGACCACATGGACACTCCCACCCACATACAGTTTCACACATAACATCAGAAAAACATAGGTTGTTTGTATACTTCATCAGCTCCAGCGTTTCCATGGCGTTTCCATTCTCCAATGGTTGTACCGAAGAATATATAGCCCCCAAAGACGACGATCCGTGTGCTTTTAACGTGCTAAGAAAACGGACACGGACCAAAGGTCAACAAAAACAATCCCAGTCTGCAAAACTACAACTGAAACCCATCAATCTCTCACTAACGCAGCGTTTAACGTGCCGCGAAAAGGACACGGACCCAAAGGCCAACAGAAGCAAAAGAAATAAAACACTACAAACCGGCCCCGAAAGCCAACCCCAAACCACAAACAGAAAAGCGACGATCCACTACAACATCCGGGGCCATGCCATAAAATGTGAATGTAATTGGAAATTTTCGAAGAAATGATATCTTACTTTGTTTCTTTGCTATAATTCTCATGACAAGCAACAATAGATTTTAAAATGTTACAGGTTTTTGTGTTTCATTGTATAGAATGTTATAAATTCTTAAAGTCTAATATGCTTTGAAATCCACTTTATAATGTCGGATAATCATGTACAGTGTGATTGAGTATTTTGTACCTTTCTATCTTTTCAGCGTTGATGGCACAGATGCTAAACGTCTTGCAAAGTATGCAAATGATGCAAAGAAATGCAATGCTGAAATGAATCTGCTGGAAGTACATGATCTTATATACTTATGTACGATAAATACGATATAAAGTCTCTCCCTTGGAGATTTCACTCATCAGTGCATTTTTATATTTTGAATTGTCTGATACATGACAGTGGACCTAGGTGCTTATTTCTGATTCTGATTTTACATTATTCAACACTTAGTGAGGTGAAACTCTGAAAATCGTGGATACCTCTAATACTTGGTGTGTGGATGCATCACATTGAGTACAAGACACCTATTGTTTTTGGTGGAGGTGTGTATAGCCACGTACAGTATACTGACCTGTGTTTATCATGCCATAATGTTATTGTATCAAGAATGGTGCTTTGGGCCATTTCTATTGTACAACTAGTTGTGGTTACTAACAAGCAAAAAGCCTAGTACAATGAAGTCATCAAAACCTCTCAATGCACTAATTTTGTTGTGCAGAAATCCTCCATGTATCCCAAGTAGCCAAAATATTCTCTTTCAAGCCAACGAACTGTATGGTAAATAGCCAGTGTTTCAACATGGTGCTGCAAATGTCTGTCAACAGTTGCAAAATTCCTTCATACAATTATCTCCAGATATATTTTAAAGCTAAATTTAAGTCAGTAGTTTTAAATGATTGAAATCCACAAGAACTTTGTACTAACTCAAGAACTTTGTACAGTTAGTATCCTGTGTGGCTACTAAATTTTTTTTTGGTATTTTTTTTTTATTAACTTTATTTGTAACCAGGGGTCCTGTCACTGGTAAACCAGTGTTCTCCCCAGGATCCCTGCACATATAAAACATACAAAATATAACAAACAGAACACATACATAAATACAGAATATAGATATAAAAATATATATATATAAAAATAAAAATCTAATTCGATTTCAAAGATTCCAGAAAGCCAGGCCATTTCTAATTGCACATTTTAGTTTATTTTTAAAGGTATCAGTGTTATTGCACATACGAATATGCCGAGGCAGTGCATTCCATTGATTAACCCCATGGCAAGTTTGACGACGTCTCCCCCAAATAGTGTTGGAATGTGGAAGGCAGAAACCACCAGAGGTAGAAGCTCTTGTGGCAGATTCACTCGAGGAGACATGGGCATACTTGTCACAGAGATAGTCAGGAGCAGCTGCTATGTGGATTTTATGCATAAAAACCTGACGGTGATAATTCCATCTTTGCTCTATAGGGATCCAGGATAGAGCTGAGAGAACATCAGCTGTAGGTGCAGTCCTAGGAAGATCTAGCATAATCCGACCAGCTCTTCCTTGCAGAGATACCAGACATTTTTTATACTTGGCACAGGTGTTAGACCAGGTACAACTAGCATAATCAAAGTGGGGGCTTATCAAACTATTGTACACCATAATCCTGTATTTGTGTGGAAGATACTTCTTAACCCTCCCAAGTATCCCAAGACGGCAGGATATTTTCTTGCAAATCATAGATAAATGGTCTTTGAAAGTTAAGGTACTGTCCAAAAGCACCCCAAGGTACCTAAAAACATGAACCTGTTCTATATCATGTGAGTCATAATGGAGAATGAGAGGGTCAGCTCTCTTCATCATGGTTGGTGTGCCAAAAAGCATACTTTTGGTCTTTTTTACATTCAAAGTCAATTTGTTTTTGACCAGCCACTTGCCAATCAGAATAAGATCTGTAGAGAGAACCTGCTGTATTTCACATATTTTCTCAGAGCTATAAATAACAGCTGTGTCATCTGCATATAAAATTGCCTGGCTTTCACTTGTGGCAGATGGAAGATCATTTATGTATATAGAGAATAGTAATGGCCCAATGATAGATCCCTGTGGAACGCCAAATGCAATTCCCATCATATCTGAATACTGGTTCTCAATCTGAACAATTTGGTATCTGCCCGCAAGATAAGAGCCGAACCAATCCAATGCAGAGTCAACAACTCCATATGACCGAAGTTTGTCAAGCAAGATGTCATGATCAACTGTATCAAAAGGTTTTTTAAAGTCAAGGAACAAGATGCCAGTGTAGTTCTTTCTTCCACAGGCACCGTCCATGTTTGACAAAATATCATCAACCACATAGCTGAGAGCCGTAGTAGTGGAGTAACCAGGTCTGAAGCCTGATTGCCATTTGTTAAGGATCTTGTTACTAGTTAGATACTGATACAGTTGATCATCAACAACTCTTTCCAAGATTTTTGACACAACTGGCAGAACTGAAATAGGTCTATAATTGTCGACCTGACTGCGTGTCCCATCTTTGAAAACTGGTGAGACCTTGGCAGTATTCCAGTCAGAAGGGAAAACCCCATGAGAGAGTGAGAAGTTGATGATATAAGTAAGAGAAGGAGCAATGTGGGAGGCAGATAGCCTCAACAAACGAGCACTTATGTTGTCAAGCACAAATGAAAGTTACAAAATATTAAACAGTGTTAATTATTTCCCTGATTTGCAACTGACTTTTTCATAACACTAAACTAAAATCCTTTTCAGCTGTCTCCTAGTTATATTCTCTTGTAATTAAAAACTTTAATGCTGTAAAACAATTTTGGGCTATAATATTATCTTGAAAACATTTGTCACTGCCAAAAAAAGAAGCATAATGGAAATTAATATTCCCAGGTACGCCAAACAGGGAACGAAGTACTCATAAACGTTCTTCATATAATTTTACTATATTGTGATATTTATATTTGGATTTTATCAGAGATAATTGAAAATTTTGTTGAAGAGAATATTTTTAGGTAATAATGAGTCTGTTTGGACATAGTTGATTTGGGCGTTCAGAAGTTAAAGCCGTTAAAGGTCATCATGAGTCATCATAGATTTCATTATTTAACTTGTGAACAATGCTGTTTCAACCAAAGGTCTAAAATCATGGAACACAAAGCACATGGCAAATGAGATTCTTAGAATTTTTAAGTTGTTTCAGCCAGCACATACTGATACCTGCATGGTGCCTATCATTAAGCAGACGTACATTTTTCATGAAAATTTTTTTTTATTTCTTTCAGGAGCAACATCATCATCTGGTAGAGCAGTGGATTGATGTTAATCACTGTCAAGTGTGCCACTCACCTATGATATCCAAAACATGGAAAGGACTTTTGTGCATTGGTAGGTAGATTACACTTGTGTTTGGCCACTCTAAATATAGTCTGTATTGGCCTCACATTATAGCATGCTAAAATTGCTACTTTTCAAAAGTACTTTCTAGGAGGTCTTTACTTTTCCAAACTGTTTTCAGTCATTCTACATGAACACATATTGTCAATAAATGTCTCAGGGAGGTATAGTCCCCCAGGGTCATAATAAACCAATTTTGACCAAAAGTTACCACATCTGGCATATTTGTGGCCAGAACAGCATACATTTAGTGGGTGGAATAGCTTGGACACGTACTCGTAATGCATGAAACATGTTACACATGAGGATACCAAACAAATGACAAACTTCAAAATATGCATGGTCAAAGAGAAACATTCCCACTATGAGTACCACACGAACATCTATATCATTGAATCTCAAATCTTGGACATTCCTAGTAAGTGTCGGGTACAGAACAGCGTAGTGTTAAATAATGGGCACGAAATATTACAGCAGTGTATAAGAACATAACAATCCCTTTCACATCACATGTGTGAAATCCATGTTTCTAGATTTTGAGGCGGTTAAACTTGCTGTTATTGATCTCGAGTGCAAGGTGGTGGGAAACACCGAGCCCGGTGCTAATACAGGGTACTGGGAGGGATGTTGAAACTTTTGGACTTCGGCGTTGGTGTTGGTGTTGAATACTGACATTCGTGTAAAATTATGCAGTATCACAGCAACCGATCTGTGTGTAGTAACTTTACTTACATAACACCTACCAAATTAAATGCCGTTTTGTTTTGCCTAACAATTCCCCATGATGTTATATTGTCCATGTTTGGTTAGTCATGTGCAATGAACCTTGAAGTGATTTTGTTGTTTATAATTGATCCCCACTGACAAAAACCTAAGTCCCATAGTTAGCATGCTCTTGTACTAAATTTTCTTGCATGTTTTATAAAACTGAATTATGTGCAGATCTCAAATCAGTTTGAGCTTTCAGGAAAGTTGTTTTGTTATCAGAATAATCACTACTTACTAATGTGCACCAAATGAAGCAATTTTTCGAAGATGTAAGACATCAGTGATCATAAGAAAAGAAATATTGCTCTCTTTATTTTTAGATTGCCGTAGTGTTTGGCATGGAAAATGTTTTCTGCCAACTGAACAAAATCCAAGGCCTTGTGCTGGTAAACTTCCTACAGCAGAAAAGGCACATGGTAAGAAATATCCAGGAATGCTGTTTATTAATTACATCGTTCTTTGAAGATCTCTTTCTGATGTAGGTTTCACATATTGTTATGTATTAAAATACCTAAAACTGACATACATCATTTATTGTGTTGCATGCCCACCAGACATGATATAGTTAGTTTATCCGACTTTCAGAAGGGGAAAAAACATAATAGGAAAATATGGTTTTCATGGTCTCAAGTGACATATTTAAAATGTGTTACATGTTGTATTCTGATTTATCCATAGATGCTTTGTTGTCGATAAGAAGTTAGAGGAACATTTCTTTTCAGCAAAACAATGTGCTGACATTAACTGAACTGATCAATGTGAAATTCTTTTTATATTTAGGGGGATACCTTGAAACTTACATAAATGCACGATTATAGTATTCTTTGGACTATAGCATATGGTCCTTTTTTTCTTCTTTTTTAGATTTATGTTGTGTGCTGTTATAGCATTCTGTCTAAGAGTATATGAATGAAACATGTTAAACTTGAGAGTGAATGAATTATTATCTTGTCTGATTGTATGGACATGAAATTGTTTATATCGTGGGTTTTTTTGGTAGACAAAGATGAAACCCTCCTATATGACTCTACAGGAACTGGAGAAAGTGGTGTGTATAAGTGTAAATGTTGAATGATGATCAACTATTGAATGATATTAGAATTTTATAAATCCGGACTTGGGTATGTGTATGTTGGACTAAGCAGTTCGTTAGTTTTTGGGCTCTGCATAAACGTCGACTTTTGTAGATATGTTATCGAGGGACTTTGATCTCCTTTTGTCATATTTTGTTATTCCGACACTATATACTGATTAAAATGCAAAGGGGACACCAGCAGGAAGTTTCGGAAAGAAGAAAAAGACAGAACTGGCAATCCTAACCCCTAGCCTACGCAGTAGAAATCAACTTACCGTAGAGGAAGAGTGCACAGAACCAGGAGAAGCCACACCCCGAGAAACAGGTTTGGGGGCATTGACTCTACAATTGAGGCCATCAATTCTGAACTCGTTCAAATACAAAAGGACTATTCCAGAATATTCGAGGAACACCGGAAAGAATTGGACGCTTTGAAGGCAGATAACGCCTACTTACGGCAAGAAATAACATCCTTGCAAAAGACAAGTGATGAGCACACTCAGATGATAGATGAGCACGCCAATATGATCAACCAACAGGAACGATTTTCACGCCGTAACAATATTGGAATTGTTGGACCTAAATCCCATAAGGACGAAGATTGTATAAAATTAGCTACCGATGTATTCGCCAAGGCCGAAATCACAAATTGTAGAATTGAAAGCGCCCATGACAGACATGTTCAAGGGCGTCAGCGTCACCTGCTGGTAAAAGTCTTTTTACCAAGGCAAAATAGCTATTCTCCGAAATGCTGGACAATCACTACAATCAGAGAACTGCTATATAATTGACGATTTAACAAAAATGGATTGAACAGAAAAGATGGACCGCGAAGGTAAATGAGATGTTCCACCAGGGTATCAGATTTCGCTTTAGCGGAGGTTACTGGAGACAGGCGAAAGGAAAACCTTTCGATTTTGAATAGTAGAAGCCTCTGCCACCTGATTCGGCTCAGAATTTATCGAGGTTCATGTTAACTGTCTCCTGTTTGTTTGCTCTTCCTGTCACTGCTGTATTGGGATATTTCCTAGCTTTACATTGCCATCGGAGCCTTTCAGTCATCACCATTGTTCCTTTTTTGCGCCTCAATATTGTGTCGTATTCGTATTTTTTCAACGGTTCGTAGTGACAACATCGATTTCTTTCCTTCGATGCTTCGTTATTCCTATCCAGTTGGATTGACTTTGAATTTATTAACTTTCACCCTCTGTTTGAACTTTTCAACAGATACATCGTGTTGTCGACTATGTCATCTTGCGTTTTCTGCGTATACTATAATATATTGAGCCCTACAACCTGAACACAGAATTTTTTTCGGTCATTCAATGGCCACCGATTTAAATTTTATTTCATTTAATGGAAGAGGGGCTAAGGCAAGCAAGAAAACGGAAAACTATTTGCTTACCTCCACAGACGCAAATCGGACATAATCCTCCTACAAGAAACACACAGCTGTTTTACCGATGAGAAATACTGGGAAATGGAATGGGGTGGAAGTATTTTATTCTCGCATGGGACTACTACAAGTCGAGGAGTTTGTATTCTTATTAATCCTACTTTAACTCTTAATATTATTAAGCAGGAACTTAGTCCATTCGGTAGATTTATAGTAATGGATATTGAAGTTCATAATCGTATTTTTTTCCCTTGCATGTATTTATGCCCCTAATACTTACAATCCAAGCTTTTTTATGGACGCGTCTATTATCTTAAGCAGGTTTCAGGGTGATAACAATATATTTGCAGGGGATTTAAACTTAGTCTTGAACTTAGAGCTTGATAAAAAAAGGGGGAACCCTACAACCAATTTTAAAGCAAGGGAAAAGTGCTTCGATCTCATGGCCACTAATGATGTTGTTGACATTTGGAGAGAAAAAAAATCCACTTCTTACAAATTTCACTTGGAGTTCTGATGTTACTCCCAATGATTTCCTAGTTTCTACACATACTTGTCATGCATTGTCAAGCGTGATCTTCTCTTCCGGTATTCAGTCGGACAATTCTTTTATTTGTCTTACTTTTGCGACTGTTTCTTTAAGTAGAGCTCCGGGATATTGGAAACTAAACAATTGTCTACTCAATGACCCCTTATCAACGATCTTATTCATGATGAAGTTTCTAACAATATGCGTAGCGACGCTTCGGATCGTTGGGAATTGTTGAAATTGAAAATCCGTTCAGCCAGTATTAAGTATTCTAAGCAGAGCGCCAAAGACCGTAGCATCAAAGAAAGAGAGCTTATAGAGAGAATTGCTGTTCTTGAGCAACAGCTGTTTACAGCCGAGTCTTCGGAAATTCGCTCTCAACTTAAAGCTGCTGAATGTGAACTCCTTTCTTATTACAATTACAACTCCAGGATACGATAATTAGATCGCGAGCAAGGTGGGTGGAAGAAGGAGAAAAAAATAAGAAATATTTCCTAAATTTAGAAAAGAGAAACAAATCCATAAATTCTATTCATCAACTTGAAAGCGGTGATGATCAACTCCTCTCTGATAACAATGGTATCCTTCTCGAGAAAAAAAAAACATTATTTCAAGACCCAATATAGTTCCAGTGAGTGCTTTCCTAATACCTTCTTCCATGAACTCCCTATTCAGAAGGTACCAGTTGAGGATCTGGCGACGGCCAACTCTCGTTGGAGGAATGTTCTCCAGCCATTACCTCTATGACTAATGATAAAGCTCCCGGGAGTGATGGTCTTTCCGCCATTTAATAGGACAACTAGAGGTACACTCCCTTAACAAGGGTTTTGAAAAAGGCAACCTAGCTTACTGCTGAGCAATCTAGAGGTAACATTGATCTTAAAACCTAACAAAGATTCCATTTCTTTACATAATTATCGCTTTTTACGTGCAAAAAAACGGACACGGACCAAAGGTCAACAAAACCAAAGACAATCCCAGTCTGTTTAACAACCACCAAAAACCCACAAACAGAAATCTCTCACTAACCCAGAAATGTATAAAATGTAGCGTTTAACGTGACGTGAAAAGGACACGGACCCAAAGGCTAACAGAACCAAAACAATAAAGCTCTACAAACCAGCCCCAAAAAAGCCAACGCCAAACCACAAACAGAACCCCCCCCCCCGCAACCCATATTATGTAACGACCACACAAACCCCCCACACCTAACAACTAACTCACTCTAAAATTCATCCGGGTACGCCGTCCCGATAGTAGACGTCAGGCTTGCGCATTACCTGCAAAGTTATCCCAATACGGGTCTTTTCAGGCCCATAGCAGTGTTCCCTCTTTTCCTTCGAGCGAGCAGAGTTCTTGGCTCTCCGTCAACCTTGATCGAGTGGACCTCCCTGTCAGGAACAGGAGGTACACTAGCGACCATCGTGTCCGGTATAGCCTAAGCGACTGCGGGCAGGGTGGAAGGGCCACTCGAGTCAATGAGATCAGTGGCCTGTTTCGTCTCATCAAACCAATCGGAGGACTCCTTAGCCACAACTACTAAGGCTGTAGTGTAGTCCTCCATTGGCGAGTCAGAATCTGAGCCACTTAATGTCTCTTGGGCCAGTTGACTCGGGGCCCGACTAATATCACCGATAGCGGGCGTAGCTACCGGTGAACCAGTACAAGCGGAACCCTGCTCCGCATGCCACTCCGCTAGTACCATCTCCGCCGTTTTGTCCTGCTCTGCCTCAGTGGGCAGGCTGGCAGTCTCGGCAGACGAGGTCGGACACGAAAGGGGGAACAAAGCCTCCACCGGGGCGCTAGTGTCGGACACTGGGGCGATGACAGGAGCATCAGGTAGTACGGTGTCAGAGGCCGGGACGGGGACCGCTTCAATCACGCCCGTAGCCACTCTAGCGGCGTATGAGCGATCTGGGCATAATCGGGCGAGATGGCCCGTTTTCCCACGCGAGTTACACACTATATCCCCTTTACACTCAGCCAGGGTATGCCCAACCTGTAAACAGCGGCTATACCGCTTGTTCGGGCACAACTTGACCTCATGCCCTTCCAGCCCACACCTCCAACAAGTGCGACGCTGGCCCGGGTGTGCAATGTTGGCCCTGTGCCCATTAGCCCACAAGGTAGAGGGGAAATCGGACTTGAGTTCCACTCTAACTCGTCTAGTCCCGGTCTTGACACCCTTACATTCAAGGAATTCCGGCTCCTCGTAGCCGGTCACTTTCCCAAAACGCCCCAGTGTCCGCACAACGACCTGATGGAGGACTGTCACCCACACCGAACTGTCATACGGTGTGACCTTCAGTCCCTCAACTCCCTCCAACACCTGGACGGCTCAGAGGTGAACCGTACATCAAAACAATTCATACCCCGGAGAGGTTTACGCTGAAGCGCGTCAACCTCTCCAGGGACCTTTAAACCGACAGAACGCAAAACTGAAAAAACTTGTCCGGGGACGACCTTAGCCTCCCCGAATAACTCAACAATACGATTTTGCTGTCACGAAGAGCCGCCATGACAGCTAGGGGGTGTGGCAAAGCCACGCACCTAAACCAAAACCAAAACAACGAAACAAACCCAAAACACACAAACTACACTAACCAAACTGCAAACTAATGAAGGCCAACGTAAAAAAAAACACCAAAAATGTGTGGTCAACGAAAAGTGGAGAGGAGCCGAAAACACGTCCGCACTCCACGAAAGCCAACTGGCGACTTCACATAATTATCGCACAATCACCCATTTAAACACCGACTATAGAACCGGTGCAAAGCGATTGCCTGTAGATTAAAACTGGTTATTCCAAAAATTATTGGGCGGCAGCAAACGTGTTTCCTCCAAAATAGATATATAGGATAAACTATCAGATTCGTTTTAGACCTTTTAGATTATACATCTAGCCATAATATCGCCGGTTTTTTGTTTCTAGTCGATTTTGAAAAAGCGTTTGACAAACTGGAATGGAACTTTATTGACAGCACACTCTCCTACTTCCAGTTTAACGCGGTAGCTTTAAAAAATGGGTCAAAGTCTTCTATAACAATAGTAATGCATGTGTTTGCAATAATGGTCAATCTACAGGTTTCTTCCCAGTTCGAAGAGGGGTCAGGCAAGGTTGCCCCCCGAGTCCGTACTTGTTTATTCTAGTTGCTGAGATTTTGGCTCTAAGGATTGACAATAATAATATCATTAAAGGTATCACTATTTACAACATGGAAGTCAAACTTATGCAATGTGCCGACGACACGACGGTTTTATTCGACGTTTTGTATTTTATTCCTTAGTCATAGTGGTATGTGTAGCAGATACTGTTGTGAAGAAGTGTAAATGATTCTTGTATTAACAACATGTTACAGCTTGTGCAGGACTCATGTAATGTTAAGAAATGTGTTGATAACTGCAAGTTGGATAAATGAAGTTTTGATTATCTTCAATTGGCTTAGTTTTTGTCATCTCACTCAGACTATTCGAGTAATATGTTGAGCTGAATATCTATTTAATTCGTTTGATTGTGTGGATACAACTGTTCAGTCTACACTTATCTATAAATTGCTCAACACAACAAATTGCCCTTCCAAAACATGAATGTGTGACCTCTGACAGACCAAACATGGACTATGATGTCTTCATGCAGTTGTGAAATTCTAATCAGACAACAGCTGTTTTTATTTTAAACTAAACCAAATATCTGTGAAAGATGAAAACGTTAACTTGTAAATGTCCATGATGTCTTTAGCAGTTTCCAGCATTCAAACAAGCAAATATGTATAACAAAAGTTTGATAAAAAATGTTCTTCATGGCAACAATATTGTTCAGACATAGTTCTATGTGCCGAAAACGAAACCATCATGATAATGAGATTTGTAAGATATCACTCCTGCGAACATAACCCCCCCCCCCCACAACTGACAAACAATTTGATTAACCGATACAACATCATGCCCATCCACACACAGAATCACATAAAATCATACATGTTTTTCACCCCTTTTTGGTTTACTATAAGGCAGTTTAAGTTTCTTTTTTTAAATGGTCAAACAGAGGGGAAGAGAGTTTTAATTTTCACTAATGTATCAATTCATTTTCAGGAGAAGATAATGATGCTGATGATGATGAAGATATTGATCATGATGACCATGAATCTCAGGAATTACAACTTCTACAGTAAATAATGAACCAACTTGCGCTATTGAAATTTGTCCACACTTGTCCAGTTCAGTCACCGTAATCATATTTATTAGTAAAATTGTTAGCTTTCCTTCCACAAATAAACAGAACACCAACGCACTTGATTAGAAATAATCTACTTGATTGTTCGAACTAACTTCCTCAAAAGCACACCTGCTATCTTGGGAATTGCCTCATCTGGCTATGTCATTCAAACAGTATCAATATTCTCTCAATCAAGCTTTTCTGACCAAAATGTCAAATCACTGGCTAATCACTACATACAACTACATATCAGTTGATGTAACAGGCTACTAGAGTACCCCTCCCGTTGCACAGCCACATGTCCCCTTGTACATAGTCATCCCCTTGTACAAGTTGTACAAGGGGATGACTTAAGTTAACATTGCAACCTTCACCTATCGCTTTTTCAACACCGTCTTACAATCGTGTTTGTCTTCCTGGCAATCGCTTGCATTATCGAGCCAACAGCACCTGAAATTCCATTCCAGAGAGTTTAACTTATAAGCATAATGTACACTCCTTTCGTTAAAACTTTTATAGATCCCTTATAAACGTAGCTCAAATTATCATTTTGTATTTTGTACGCTGTAGCCATCCCTTTCTTATTGTCATTTTTCCTTCCTAACATATATGTATATACAAGATTGTGTTTGTGTAAGTAAGCATACATGTTAATATTAACACGGATGTATATATATGCGTATTGTGGGTGTTGGGTGGGTTATACGTATTGGCTTGATATAAGTGTTACTGTTTTTCTTGTATTGTTCTCTGTATTTACTTATGGGAGCAATCTACTAGACAAGCCATGTGGATATTTTGGAGTGCTTCCTTTCACAATATTCCATGTTGTTGATATGTTTTGTCACTTAGTTAATTTCTCTGTATATATATTGTGCAGAAACAAATACATAAAACGAAAAGACCCTGGAGGAGCATGAAGAGAAGCTGAAGAAGGTAATGACGCAGCTCCGGAAGTTGGGTTGAAGCTGAACCCTGAGAAGTGCTCCTTCGTGAATACATAAATGAAGTTTCTTGGACATGTCATCTCCGTGGCGGGTGTCCAGATCGACCCAGAGACAAGACGGCTGCTGTGAGGACGTGGCCCTGCCCCCAGAATCTTAGAGAGTTAAAGTCGTTCCTTGGATTCGCAGGTTTTTACAGGCGCTTTATACAAAACTACAGTAGGATAGCCAAGCCGATGAATGAACTCTCAAAGATATATGAGCCAGTCAGGAAGAAAAGAAGGGCACAGGCTCAGGTAGGTCAAGTAATCCACTAGGGTAGAGGACCAGCCCAGACACTTCCTTTGGGAACAACTGGACCAGCGAATGCCATTAAGCGTTCCAAACCTAAGTCGCAAAATTTACTACTGCTCCACCCTTCATTTTGCTAATTTCGAAGACGCGAGCACCGCCGGCTTGGGCGCGGCCATCTACCAAGATGGCAAGCTGAAGCCGGTAGCCTATGTGAGCCAAGGCCTCTCAAAGAGCGAGATGAGCTACCCTGCCCAGAAGAGTTTCTGGCTTTAAAGTGGGCAGTCACAACCAAATTTTCTGACTTCTTGTATGGCAATCACTTTCTAGTAGTAACTGATAATCCTTTCACTTATGTTTTAACCACAGCCAAGTTGGACGCCACTAGCCATTGCTGGTTGGCTGCCCTATCGAACTACAATTTTGACCTAAAGTACCAACCAGGTAGGTACAATCAGGATGCCGACGCCCTCTCTAGACGACCCAGCCCCCCCCATTTAGGAACCCCCCATTGAGTATTTGGACAGAGTCAAAAACAAGGGATGAGGAAGCGATCCTCGACGGTGCCCCCGGACACCTCACTGGGGCATATGTGAAGCAGCTTTCCAGCAGTGGTGGTGGTGACCGCTTGGTTCGGTCGGAAGTTTTACAGGCGTTGTGCTCCTCCCAGGCTGAGCGCAGCAGGGTCCTTGTGGAGACGGTGACGGACTGCCCGTGGCAATCCCAGAGCCATTGACTGAACCTTCCCCCCCCCCCCCATCTGGACAGAAATCACTCCCTGGTATGTATACGGTAGACTCGAGTCTACCTTGTTCTCAAAGAAGGAGTGCTCCATCTAGAGATTTAAGACCCATATGGTGAGTGAAGGTTTCAGCTTGTTCTTCCCAATCGTTATAGAGACTTAGCCTAAAGGGATTGCCCCATGATATGGACCACCCTGGGGTAGACCGCACAACATACCTCCAACATACGCTCCAGCTTCTACTGGCCTAAGATGCAAACTTTCATTGTAGACAAGTGTCGACGCTGTGAGCAGTGTGTTAGGCGGAATGGAAGGGCACCGTTGGCGGCTCTTTGATGTCCATTCCAATTACAAGGCCCTTATAATTGCTGTGTCAAGATAGAATGGATGCACGAGACACCAGGAACGTATTGGTCCTCACCGATCATTTAACCAGGTATGCTTTTGCTATCCCCACCAGGGACCAAAAGGCCACCACTGTGGCAAAGCCCTTGTGGGAGAATGTGTTTGTTCATTATGGTGTCCCTGAGTGTTTACACTCTGACCAAGGTGGGAATTTCGAGCCTCGAGTAATAAAGGAATTGTGCCACACCCTCGGCATACAAAAATCCAGGACGACCCCTTACCACCCCCAGAGAAACGGGCAGTGTGAAAGGTTCCACCAGACCCTCTTAGGCCTACTCGAAACCCTGGTGGAAGAGAAGATACATCATTGGAGGAGCCATGAAGCGCCATTTGTACATGCCTACAATTGCACGAGAAACGACGCTACTGGTGAGTTTCCTTACTTTCTTATGTTTGGTAGGGAGACGTTGCTGCCTGACCTAGCCCTCGGTGTAGCCCCCACTGCTGATACTCCGACCTCTCATGGTGGGTATGTGCGGCGTCTAAAGGACCGCCTACAGGAGGCTCATAGACTCGTCACGGAGCGAACTGACAAGTGGACGGCTGCGAACAAGAGGCGCTATGATGCTAAGGTGAGGGAGCAACCATTCTACCAGGTGATCGGGTCCTGGTGAAGAATGTAAGGCCTAGAGGAGGTCGGAAACTGACCAAGAGGTGGGAGGACCAGGTCTATGTAGTGGTCGAGCAGTGTGGTGCGGACATACCTGTCTACAAGGTGAGGCCTGAGGTAGGCATAGGGCCTGTCCGCAGCAGAACAGGAATTTGTTACTTTCTTGTCAGTTCTACCCCAGTCTCTGACCCCCCCCCCCCCCCACATTATGAAGTCCCCAAGGCTAGGAGACAGCCAAGGCAGAGGCCAAGGGTACCAGCTGACGAAGTGACCAACAGTGACACGGCGGACGTAGACGATCTTTACTGCAGCTACTATGATGGTGTAGCCATGTACAAGCCTTATGATTCAGACGAGGAAAAAGAAAGGGTTTTCAACCTGGGATGTCCCCAGGCCACGTCCTATCAGATATCCAGCACCTCCCGAGCGCCTATGGAGAGTACAGGTCCTTCTGCGCTGATAGCTCTGATGCAACAGCTTGTGAATATAAATCAGCACCATGCTCAGATGCTGCAAAGTCACACTGGTAATTACGCGAAATAGCTTTTGTATTCACATTTCAGGGACGACAACATTTAAAGTAGGGTGCTAGACTACCCCTCCCGTTGCACAGCCCCATTACTTATGTCAATGTCCCCTTGTACATAGTCATCCCTTTCCAGTTCAACGAACTGAAGTCCATTTTCATCTTTATTAGAGCATTTCCAAGTTTGAAGGTCTCCCAGAGACAAGAAACTGTTGTGTTCATTCCAGCCTGTAGTTGTCAAGTTTTTTTTCTCAAAAATTACATTGGATTAGAACGGAAATTGTCGAAGATGGCACAGAATAAAAAAAGTCAGAGATCACAAAGGACAATTGAGGAGGACTTTAACTGCGATGAAATCAACTTGTTGCAAGGAGGAAGTTCTACCTGATACTATAAAGGAACTTTTGCAAAAAGCACAAAGGCAATTTGATGAGATTGAAGAAGTTCATCATGAAATAATGGAGTTATTATCTGATGAGGAGTTTCAGAAAGAACAGAAATGGATGTTGGAATGCCGAGAGCAATTTTGTTGAGGAAAGAATAGTTTTGCAAACGTTAAAAGAGATTGACAAGAAAGAGCCAAGTAGGAAAACAACGAAGCCTCCTTTTGATACTCTTACCACAAGTTTGGATGAGTTTAAGCTGGAACTACCGAAGGCTGAAATACAATGGAGACCGTACAAAGTGTTGGTCATTCAGAAACAATTTTGAGGTGAATCTTGCGGAGAAATTGAGTTCCGACGAGGCGAGAATAAGTTAGTTGATCCAGCTAACAGGAGGTAAGGCTACAAATAATATCGAATGTTGTGTGCTTCTCGGTGATAAGGGCTATGCAAAGGCAAAAGAAATCCTTAAGATACAATTTGGCCAACCTCATATCATCTTGCATGCATTGATGGATGATATGTTAAAACTGCCGAGTGAGTAACAACAACTCGGAAGCTCTGTGGAAGCTAACATCAATGATGAAAAAGTGCCAAATTACATTAGGGCAGATGGGATATGGATATGAAAGTCATTTGAATAACCCAGAAAACCTGCTGAAGATTCAAAAGTTATTGCCATGTAACATGCAGAGAATATGGGCAGTAAAAGTACAAGATGTAATGAAGAACAATGTTGAACCCAAAAGCAGCAGCACTGAATAAAAAATTGTGGAATTGTGAGCAATTCCGAAAAATGGAGGTCAATGGGCGGTGGGGAGTTGTGAGTGAGAAGAAATTATGCTTCAAATGTTTTGGTAAAAACCGAGCCAAAAGTTGCAGACGAAACATGCATTGTGGTATTGATGGCTGCCCTAGCGACCATAATCGATTGCTTCACAAGACCACATTCAAAGAGAGACGACAAAAAGCACAAAGAGGAGAAGCAACTCCATCTAAATTCGAGAATAATTCAAGTGAGAATACCCCTAAAACCATGATGGCAAGAAATAAAGAAGTGGCACTGAGAACCGTGCCCGTTACCAAAAAGTACGGTGACAAAATCATGAAGGTTAATGCACTGTTAGATTAGTGACCTCCCATTTCAACCTGTTAATGAGAGAGCTACAATTGACGTAATTATTGGTAGTGATTACCCCGAGCTAAAAATGTGCATTCATGAGAAGGGGTGATGGAAACTCTTACTTTGTCAGGACATACAAATTCGAAGTAAATAATTGTGACGAATTATTAAAAAAGATCTGGGAGGTTGAAAATACTGCACTTCAAACTAAGGGGTCTGAATAAATCCTGGGGGAGCAGGAAGTGGTAGAAAAGGTTGCCGATTCACTGGTGGGAGATGGTAAAATACCTTGGAAAGACGAAAATGTGAAGAAAGACAATTTCAACTATTACGACATGGCCTTGAAGCTGCTACAAGGTCTAGAGAAGAGGTTACAAAAAGACCCAAGTTTGAGGTCTGAATACAAGGGTGTGGTTAAGAAGTATGTTGAGAAAGGATACATAACAAAAGTCAAAGAGGTTGAAGTTAATGATGGAACCAGAAGAAAGAATTCGCCACATTTTCTGGTTGTGAGAACTGACAAAGAAACGACAAAAGTACGGATAGCCACGAGTGAAGTCCAACCATCCCTGAATGATATGATCGATGCCGGTCCAAAATTGCAGCGAGAATTGTTTGATGTGCTTTTGCGATTCCGTCATTACAAAGTTGCTCTGATATGTGACATATGAGAAATGTACATGCAGATTCAAGTTGCAAAAGTCGACATATCCATCTTACGATTTCTCTTATGGGATGAAAATCACACTGATGAACCAGATGTATACGAATTCAAAATATTACCTTTTGGAGTGCATGTTGCTCCATTTATTGCTCAGTATGTTGCTCAAACAACGCTGAACTGTATAGGGAAGAATATCCAACGGCTGTCGAGACAGTTGTCAAGCCTACCTATATGGATGGCAGCATGTGGAGGCGGGAATTGAGTTGTATGGAGAGGTAGTGAAATTATGGAAAGGGACTGTCAGGGGGTCGATCAAAATAACACTCAGTTGTACTACTTAAGGAATCTCTAATTATGTAACTGCAGTATCTCATTTGCATAAATGTGTGTGTGTAACAATAGACTTAATACTATTAGTCATACCTTTAAATTCCTTGGGCGGTTTTTGGAATGTTGCCTCTGTGGAAAATTAGGCATAGAGATACTCACTTCGCTCACTGACGTCCTGCTGCAGAGATTGGGAGACGATTGGTCGGGGACCAGCACAGTGAAAATGTTATAATTTTTGAAAGTGAAGTCAACGTATTGTGAAAGTCAACGTATTGTGAGAGTCAACGTATTGCGTGAACCAGGTTTTGGATTGGAGCCGTGACCTGTAAGTTTGTTTAATAAATTATTATACTATGTCACGGGGTATTAGAATTCGTGGATATCAATTTGCCGGGGATTAAATATTTTGTGTCCATTAAGTCAAGGGAAATTCAAATTTGCGTTAATTGCTTTATCAGAAAATAAATGTGTGTACGAAAAGTACGAGACAAATTTAAAAAGTAATTGGCTTCTTTCACATAAAAAGTGTATAATGTTATTTCAATTCTTGACATGTGTAAATTCAAGTTATTAGAAATTAAGCAGTTTAAAATCTGTCGTTAAACAGGTGAATTAATTTTTTTGCAAGTCATTCGGCTACAGAAATTTTGCGAAATGTATTTATGTTTCAATTATTTCCAAAAAGAATGTGCTGTCATGAAACTGTTAATACTGGAATATGGTTCAAAGGAATTAGAGATTAGAAAAATTCTTCCTTTTTAATTCATAGGGTGGTAGCTTGTGACCTGAGAATTAGGTCACACATTGGCTGAGAGGCGACATGCGATGTTCCTTTCGACTGCTTGAGAGGCAGAGATAGCTTTGAGTCTCTATTCTGAAACTGGAGAGAAAGCCGTGTCGAGCCTAACCTGCATTATTCGTATTGTTATTATTATTCATTTGTATTTCTCAAAGTATTATTGTAGGAGGCCTCAAGTAACTTATGGTTTCATATAATAAAGTAAATTTTTGTGTTTAAAACTCGTATCGCTTCTTTTATCGATTCTATGTGTCAGACCTGCACCTGTTCCAAGGACCTTGTTAAGGGGGACCTTGTGACAGACAGGGATGAAAGCTCATAAATGGGTAAATAGGAAGTAATAACCAGGAAGTTATGGAAAAAAATACCTATCGAAAGAAGAGCAAAAGAAATGAAATGAAGGAAACCCACCATCAGTGAAGGCATAAGTTGGAAAGCAGATGAGGATATCTTTACCTTCATTGAACCTGACGCGACGAACCCAGAGAAGAAGCTAAGAAGAAGGAAAGTCTTGAGTAAAATAGCCTCTGTTTTGATCCACTGGGATTTCTATCTCCGGTGGTGATAGCAGGAAAAGTATGGGCAGATGGCCTACAGTGGGACGAGGTCATGGAGTTGGCAGATGGAGGTCATAAATTTGAGAAAAAATGCAATCCAGAGATGTCTATGTACAAATGAAGGGGCAGTAGAGCTTCACACATTTGTAGATGATGTAGAGGATGCATATGCATCGGTGGTGTATGTGTGCTCTAACGGAAATGGAAAATCCCGAAGGCTTGTTGCCTCCAAGACAAAAGTTGCCCCATTGAAATCAATGACTATTCCAAGACTGGAGCTGATGGCAGCTGTTCTGGGGGTAAGAAAACGTGGCTATAACAAGAGCCTTAGAAATGAAGAAGTTCACTTTTGGAGTGACAGTATGAATGTATTATACTAGATAAGAAACAGAAGCAGACTGTTCAAAGCCTTTCTTGCCAACCGAGTTGGAGAGATTCAAAATTAAACGAACCCCAATAAATGGAAATATGTTCAGTCAAAATTGAATCCAGTAGACATTCCGTCAAGAGGGGCAAGCGTGAACGAACTAAAATCAAAACTTCTGTGGTGGGAAGGGCCATGAAAAGGAAAAAAAGAAAAAGCCACAAATAGTTGCAATATGTAATGGAAACATTGTAACCAACAGTGACGAGTGGCGTGTTGATCCCAAGAGTTATTCCAGTTGGGTAAAATTGATCAGAGTGCAAGCATGTGCCCAACGATTCTTAAACAACTGCAGAGTGCCAAAAGAGGAATTCGTGCGAGTATGATTAAATCGGCTAAACGAGCCATATATGCTATTTTGGAAAACGAAGATATAACGGTGAAGGAACTATTTCGGCGATTGTGGGTGCAGAAGGTGTAATAAATTAAGACCAATTACATATCAATCGCCCAATACAAAAGATGATGTCCCGTTAACGCCGAACCATTTCCTGCACGGTTAATGTGGAGAAGATTTGCTGCAGGAATGATAATTGATAACACGAAGTTTTAATCCTCGGAACAGATGGAGAAGGGTACAAGAGTTGGTAAAACATTTTTGGCAGAGATGGTTGAAAGAATATTTCCCGAAGTAAGACGTAAGTGGAAAAGAGATTTGAAAATAAATCACGTGGTAATCGTTTCAGAAGTATAACCAGCGAGGAAATTGGCAATTGGGAAGAGTGGTGGTTTTCAACGGTCCAGACGGAAATGTGCGAGTAGTGAGAGTAAAGACAAAGAAAGGAGAGATGACGCGAGACCAATAACGAAATTGAGTCTGTTAGAAGTTACTGATTGGGAAGAGAAATAATAATAATAATAAACAAGTAAAATACAGATTGAGCAAAAAAGGGGCAGAATAATCCCCAAACAACCTGAGGGTAGTCTAACCCCAGTGATGGTTCAAATGAAAATGTAAGAGCAACATGAGTGAAAAGAAAAGAAAAATTAGTAATGTACATCAAGCATTACATGTACATGTTGAAAGTGTACTTAGTGAGAGAACTTTGATGAAACAAATGTTACAATTTACTTGAAAACGAACTCTTCAACTGCAGAAATAGATTAAGTTGTATGATTCTTTTGGCTAAGATCATGTGTAGTATCTGTTCCCTTTCGAGGGGAATAGTGATGCACACCCGACGATGACCACACAGTCCCGATGCAAGGGGGCTGGGGTTGAGAGCGGATGAGTCGTTTGGTTTTCGTGCCCAGGTTTTTTTCGTGGGCGACTTTTCCTTAAAAACAAGTATGATTCTGAACTGTTAATATGTTTAAAATAGTTACGTGGATAATTTGGTTTTAGTAATGTTTCGATGTATGGTTTTTCACAATACATCGTGGAAGGGGAGGATGGACAGGAATAAAGTAAAGTATAATCTTCGAATCATTTTCCTGTTTATTTTTTAATGTCATTCTCGGCCTCGAGAACACGGGTCCTTATTATACCTCTATATATACACTGTTGATGACCTTGAGTGGTTAGACGCTGGTCGTTGGCCCTAGATACCGATTGTCAGTAGAGACGCTGGTTGTGTTGAAGGGTCTACTCCATCCCGATGATGCTTTTTACGTGACCCGCGCTGCGGGAACCAAAACGTCACGGCCAAATGGCACTATTCACCCATCCCATTTTAACAAAAGAAAACTCAAAAAGTCAAGCGAGCCAAAAAGTAAAATACGCACACCGAACCGCAGAGACAAATCCCCAAAAACTTTTGGTAGTTGGCTTTCGTGGA
The DNA here is from genome assembly GCF_037975245.1 of Apostichopus japonicus. Taxonomy (NCBI): domain Eukaryota; kingdom Metazoa; phylum Echinodermata; class Holothuroidea; order Aspidochirotida; family Stichopodidae; genus Apostichopus; species Apostichopus japonicus. The sequence goes on from NC_092577.1 coordinate 17,847,427, forward strand.
ATGCGGAGGTTTTTTCTGCTGCTCTCCACTTTTCGTTGACCAAACACACTGTGTTTTTTCGTTGTTTTGTCTCATTTGTTTAGTAGTTTGTTTAATGTAGTTTAATGTGTGTTTTGGTTTTGTTTCGTTGTTTTGGTGTTTGTACAGGTGCGTGGCTTGCCACACCCCTAGCTGTCATGGCGGCTCGCCGTGACATCAAAATCGTATTGTTGAGTTTTTCGGGGGAGGCTAAGGTCGTCCCCGGATTTTTTTTTTTCCACTTTTGCGTTCTGTTGGTTTAAAGGTCCCTGGAGAGGTTGACGCGCTTCAGCGTAAACCTCTCCGGGGTATGAATGTTTTTGATGTTCGTTTAACCTCGGAGGCAGCCCGCGTCCAGGTGTTGGATGGAGTTGAGGGACTGAAGGTCACACCGCATGACAGTTCGGTGTGGGTGACAGTCATCCATCTCCCTCTGGACATGTCTGAACAGGTCGTTGTGCGGACACTGGGGCGTTTTGGGAAGGTGACCGGCTACGAGGAGCCGGAATTCCTTGAATGTAAGGGTGTCAAAGCCGGGACTAGACGAGTTAGAGTCGAACTCAGGTCCGATATCCCCTCTACCTTGTGGGCAAATGGGCACATATTGCATACCCGGGCCAGCCCCGCACTTGTTGGAGGTGTGGGATGGAAGAGTAGAGGCCAGATTGTGCCCGAACAAGCGGTGTAGCTGCTGTTTACAGGTTGGGGATACCCTGGCCGAGTATAAAGGGGATATCGTTTGTAACTCGTGTGGGAAAACGGGCCATCTCGCCCGTTTATGCCCAGACCGCTCATAGTTGATGCGGTCCCCGTCCCGGCCTCTGACACCGTACCACCTGATGCTCATTTGATCGCCCAGTGTCCGACAATAGCGCCCCGGTGGAGGCTTTGAAAACCCCCTTTGTGTTCCACCTCGTCCCTGAAGGAAGTTGCCACTCCGGCCGAGACTGACAGCCTGCCCACTGAGGCGGAACTGGACAAAGCGCTATCGGTGATACTAGTCGAGCCCCGAGTCAACTGGCCCAAGAGACATTACGTGGCCCAGATTCGGACTCGCCAATAGAGGACTGCACTACAGCCTTAGTAGTTGCGGCTAAGGAGTCCTCCGATCGGTTTCATGAGACTGAAGGGACGCGGAGGGGAAGTCGAAGGAAGGGTCAGCCTGCTCGTTAAGACCAGATTCAGAGACAGCAGTATACGATTTCACCAATTTATTCAGTGTAGAAAAAACAGAAAACGTAAAGAACAGGAAAGCATAGAAAGCAGCCCCTGCAATATCAAAGTGACAAAATAGAAAATATATGAACAATAAAAGTTACGATATACAAAACGATATGGAACACTGGCAGTTACCATAAGTTAAACACTATAATACAATGGAATGAGATATAACTCGATTACATAACGCATACATATCCTCAGAAAACCTAGCACAATTCACACAACCCTACGGTGATGTTTGGTTATAAAATCATAAAGAAAAGTAATCAATGTAATCAACTATATCACGAACGACAACACAACAACCATCTCAGTGTTACAGAGATACATATAAAACAGGAACACATTCGTAGTGAACTGTGGTGAATTCGTAGTCTAAATGACATTTGACCAACCTCGCATTATCTCAGAAATCTTTCACATAGTGTATAATACAATGTGTATAATACAATAGTGTATAATACAATATAATACAATGTAGCACAGAAAAAATGTTTGTGAATAATAAATAAAGTTACTGTCAAATAAATCAAATGTTTGTTTTTATATATACTGAACTGTTAATATTTCTTCTGAAAATGTTTTCCATAGAATAAATTAGCCTTCGTGGATTAAATTGTAAGTTTTGTTAACATCATACATGTAAAAAATTCAAAACAAAACATATATACATTCAAGTGTATGCTCAAAAGGGCATGCCTAGACTTGTTTTTGCAAATCTTCAATTTGTTTTTGCAAGTCTTTTATTTGGGAAGCTTTCTGTTTCGCTGTTCGTCGTAGACTGTTGGATTTGGCTATCATTGTTAGATTTCCAGTCGATTCTGCTTTTTCGGCACATTTATCAGCAGATTTCAAAAGAGCATCCACGTCCATTTCTACACGGCTTTTTTTCTTTCTTGTTTCGTCGATCTTATCAGTTACACATTTACGTTTCAAAATCATTTGCTGCTTCTCCTTTTTTTGCTCATCGAGATAGGTTACATACCGCTGCCTTGCTGCTCCAGCCGAAAGTATAAGTTGCTTTGTTATGGGAACATTGAGTGTACCACCCACACTTCGTATGTAATCCTGAACTAACCGCTGTGATATAAACGACCGCTCTTGTAGATTCTCAACTTCAATCTGTTTATTGAAGGAAAATCCTCGCTCAACGGTGGCTTGTCCATGTGATAACAATAAAAGCTTTACCACCACATATCCCCACAATGCCCGGTATTCATCCTTACCAGCCATTTGTCCAAACAAAAAGCAATCTAGTCTGTCTTTGCAAGTATCAAATTCCCTGAACTTTGCTGGATTATGTGCAACGCCTTCAAGAAAAGTTGAATATTCTTTGATAAGAGCATCACACTGATTTTCCTTCACAACCTTTGCAGCTACAAAATGTTGCAATATCTTTTTAAATTTGATTTCACAGTCATCTTGATGTGAAGCCATTCTGCGAGGGTCAATGCACACTGTGCAACGTACAAGCTGATAAGTGATCGGGGCTTTCTCCAGGAGTTTACAAGATAGTTTCACCAGAAATTTCTGACAATCCAATTTAAATTGTTGGCTTTGTCTGTCTGAAATTTTCTTTGTTGCTAGCAGGGCCTTAACTTTCTTCCGAGCAATGAAGCCTATGTCAACTTCACCTATTGGGCATTGCACAGCAGAACTATTCACATCCATGTTTACCACTTTTGTGATCCTGTTTACATCTGCAATAGCATCCTTCTTTACAAAGCGTTTCATTATGTCTTTCAGGACTACATGCATGTCAGTTGCCAAAAATGGCAACATGGGCTTGTCAGTTTGATACCTGACCAGAAATGGGTAAACCTCTTTTGCTACTAAGGTGAAAAATGCCAGCTTAGCTTCTAGAAGTGGATCTTTCATTGCCTCAAAAATGACCTCAAATGACTTTCTTTTCGGACAAGACACTTGCTGTGCTTTTGCACTTTTCACATACTTAGCAATATCTGGCAGTATTTCTTGAATTCTCTCAGCTACAGGGACATTCTCCAACCACCTGTGTTTACAGAATTTTAGAGGAAATTTGGTGTTGCCTGTTATCTTTTGGAAGTCCTCCCTTCTTGCAGGGGTGTCATGGAAAAGCCAGTGCGCACTTGAAAATAGTTGCTCGATTCCCCATGATGAAGCTTCTCCACCTGCCTTAAAGGCATTATTTAGGATGTGTAGTCCACATGATCCAATATTCAAACTTTGGCAATCAAAGTCTTTGGACATTTCCTCACAAAAATCCTTGTAGAATCGCCAGTTTACGATGGGACCATCCAAGTACAACATACTCTTAATATGCAATTTTCTGAAAATCATATTTGGCACAGTTAAAATGGTCAATGATGCACCTTGCCAGGATTGGTAGGCATGACACATACTGAACAAAGGAAAATATGAGAGTTTACCTCGTACTACCCGGACAAAATGAATATACTTCTGTTCTAGAATTTCTAAAAAAAACAGGCTTGAATTGGCCCGGAAGGCCCCTACCTTATAACAATATGGGGCATTTTGACTTGTGATTTTCATCATAAACTACCGCCGGTATGTTATTGTTTTACTGAAAACAAAATTCTTACAGGCTTTTCAGTGCTTGAAAAATCATTTACATGATTGGTAGCCAGACTCTGGTCACATAAGCAGCCCAAATGAGATTCTGGTAGCCCAAATCCTAAATACAAATACGAAACTAACTGTATTTTGGTAGTCCGTTGTGCTACCACATCGTGAATAGTAGGTGCCTGAGCAACTAATTTGGTAGCCCTGGGCACCTGGCGCATAGGATTTTTCGAGCCCTGAATTTTACTGGAATTCCCCTTCCGACCCTTTATTGTCAATCCAACATCGAACAAATCTGCTCACATGTAGAACAACCATGTCTGCCCAAAATCATTTGAACCATACAAGTATTCAATGTACAGTCCATTATGTACAGTATGTCAGATATCCAGACAATTAGCAAACCTTCAGTGTGACATTTAAAATATGGCAGTATAAAGTAACTATAAAGGTTCTTTCAAAGATAAGAAATATTAAAAGTTCAATTAAATATCAATGAGTCCTAACTCACCTGGAAGATTTTTGGAATTTCAAGTCCTTCCACTGCATCACGGAAATGCATCATCATATCCGCTGCCGTCCCATGTCCCATAAAGACTGAGTTGTAATAACGACTCTCCACTAGTAACTTATTGGTATTCCAAGCACGGACATGCACATCTAATTGCTTTGACTGTGTGACAGCATTCATGCTTTCGTCGAAGAGAACAACATAATTGTCCTCATTTTTTAAAAGTTTGATTAGTTCCTCTTTAAAATGAGGGGCAAGCCCAAAACATGTTAGATAGGCACATTTCTTCTCCCCACACGAAAACTGTTTGGCTATTTGGCTGTCGGGGAACATTTTCTGAAATAATTTTGCAGTGTCTGTTGATGAATTATAAGAGTAGTGGCTGTCTATTACCTTTAAAGCCCACGTTATTTCAGCTGTTAATGTATCCTCCCGGGTAACGTAAGTATCAAGGGTTGATTTGTTTGTTGGCATACTGGTAGAACTACTACTAGTAGTACTAGCGACAAGTTCTAGTGATCTTGCAGTGGTCGAAGGTGCGGTAGCACTAGCAGTTGCAGCTTGATCAGTTGGTTTCATGAAGTTTAAAATCAATGTGGATTGTTGTTGGGTCCCTTTTAAAAATTGGAGATGTTTTTTTCCTTTCATATGACTAGATATGTTTGCATGAAATAAAACAATTAAAAAAATATCAATCAACATGGTTCATGAGTCCTCAAGTTAATAATCATAGCGATAGGCCTACATCGGTAAACAAAGAGAACAGTGTATTAAGCCTAACGTTCGTCATACTGTTTATATGGTAGGCAACGCTACAAAACGCGTTTCTCTAATGTAATATTATTGTCAAAATCCTTCGCTAAATTATCACTAAAAAACAAACCATGCGATAATTGAAGAAATCCTGATGTAAAAAGCTCTTTTTCAATTCGGCTACGAATATTTTAGTGTTAAAAATATCCTTCTATAAATGTTTTTTTTCACACTTTCTATGTTAATATTCTCCGTAATCACGCAAATATTGATAGGTCATGTCCACAGATAATTATAAGCCACTGCGGAAACTGTTAAATTCAGCGTGTACAAGATCACGCAATATCTAATGCAATGTGTACGCTGGGTATATAAAGACATGATCAGTGTTGGATTTTCAGGTATTTGAGAAGGTTGTCCGTGGGACTACCAGTTTCAAAGAATTTGAAAGATTTTGGTAGTCCTGCAAAAAACTTGGTAGTCCTTCCAAATTTTCCACCAAAATTGTTCACAGCATGCATGTGTTTACGTGATACATCCGAATTGTAACGACGCTACACGTGCGCCGCATACAAACAGTGTTGTTTATGATATACAATATAAATCCTACCAACTAGAATGATAAATAATTTATCGTTCAGGTAGGTAGGATTTAGATTGCTTACTACTGTACAGCTCACATGCGTACGTCCAGCAATGCATTTTCACTCGGCCTATAGACTGTCCGTGTCTGATCGACTGTTGTTTCAACCAGGGTAGAAATTAAGATTTGGCTTTGGGGGCAATTTTGGAAAATGAAAAGTTAAAAACGACCCTCTTAATGAATTTACCAGGTTTTTTTTGTTAAGGTTTAGGGGTGCTCTTTTCCAAAATTCAATATGCTGTTTAAGGAAATGGTTGTAAGCATTCAATAGGATAAAGTAAGCACAATTACCCTCTTCCTAGTGCTGCGACCTTAAAGCAAATAACGTCAACACACCGAATATATAACGAAAAACCAACAACCCATCAACTGAAATAGAAAACATGTAGAAACACATATAAAACAACGTGTGTGGATGAAATCACTCACCACCAAATACGAAACCATTATATACTGCTAAAAAGTAATCAAAGTTAAAACCTTCAATCCATCGCCACAGCAACGGTGTACGTAAAATACAACATTCCCTCTTTAAGACATAGCACATACCATCCAAACAACTGCCGATTTTCAGTAAATTGAAATTGTAAACAAAGCTACGCATTTTTTTTTTTTTTTTTTTGGCAAACCGATGGTTGTCTACATTTCCCATTGACTTAGTGTGGCTGTTAGGCTAACATGTGGTCGAAGGTTGCAGTATTTCACGGATATTTTAGTTGTAGCTAACTGCGTCACAATTTCAGCAAATAAAGAGATGCTTAGGCTACATTTTCCCGTTGACTATGTGTGGTGTTCGGCTATCATGCGCGCGACGATAGCAGCAAGGAAAGTGTGTAAACAAAGCTACGCAAAGTTTATTTGGCGGGCAAACCAAACCGATGGTTAGGCTAAATTTCCCATTGACTTAGTGTGATTGTTAGGCTAAAATGTGGTCGAAGATTGAAGTTTTTCGTGGATAATTTTATTCTTTATTTGCGACACAACTGAGCGGATAAACAGATGGCTAGGTTAGATTTCCATGTTGACTCAGTGTGAAGTTAGGCTACCATGTGTTCGGAGATTTGTGGGGATTTTTGGTTATTGTCGCTGGTACTGAAATTGCTTAGTGGAGGCCGTAATTTGCCAGTGACTGTGCGAGAAGTTTGCGGTGATTGTGCGCGACCCTCCCTCGTAATTTTTTACACAACTAAGACATTCTTTAAGGTTTTTTGTTTGTCACAATTTGACTATTCCACGGTAATTATTGTGTAACAATTACGTACAAAATATGTTTTGCATTAAGCATGTTAAATTTCAAGCACTTTTCAATGACATTTTCCAAAAATATAAGAAATCAAGTACTTTAAAGGCCTTGAAAACTGACCAATCAAATTCAAGCATTTTCAAGGTTTTCAAGCACCCGTACGAACCCTGATTACAAGTTGTGCCCTCGTAGACAGACCTTCACCATCGTACAACCGAGTAGCCTGAATTAATAAAATCAACATACAGCTGCTAATGATATATTGTTCATAAAACAATTCAAAAATGGTGAGCAATGAGTTACTGACCATTGTAAACCTGTGCAATAAAGCAAGGGATGGTTCTTCATCGTCTGATCTGCTGTTGTTGTTTGCCGCTATCAACAGGAGACACATCTGGAACAGCAGATGCCGCCTAGTTTTCGATGGGGACGTCTGGAGGGCCGAGGCTGTCGTCCCCCTCGTGCAAAGTGACATTAGGTTGCGCATGGAAGCGGACCACGTACGGCTTCCCGACACTGCCTTTTATAGACGCTGGCGCAAGCCTGTCGTCTACTATCGGGACGGCGTTCCCCGGATGAAATTTGGAGTGAGTTAGTTGTTAGGTGTGGGGGGTTTGTGTGGTCGTTACATAATATGGGTTCGGGGGGGGGTCTGTTTGGAGTTAGCTTATTGGGGCTGGTTTGTAGAGCTTTCTTGTTTTGGTTCTGTTGGCCTTTGGGTCCGTGTCCTTTTCACGTCACGTTAAACGCTACATTATTTACATATGTGAGATTTCTGTGATTTTTACGTGACCCGCCATGCGGGATACAAAACGTCACGGCCAAACGGCACTACCGAACCATCCCATTCTGACAAACGAAACTCAGGTCTAGCGAGCCAAATAAACATACGCCCGCCGACCTGCAGTGACAAAACGCCCACCCCCCTCCCCACTCAAACGTTCAAAAACCTACAAATGGACGACCCGCACGCAGCGAAACGACAAACCCCTCCCCAGCACACCAGCGTCCAAAAAAGCCAGCCCCAGATAAACGGCGAAAATCGCCTTCAATTTGAAGGCGAATGTCAGACTTAACCGCCTCCAGGACTGCCTGCCAACTGGCAAATTTCCCCCTAAAAACCAAATTACATCTATTCCGCCAAACATGTTTTTTTACAACAGAGCAAACAAAAATGATGCGGTGCAACACAGCTACCGAACAAACTGGAGGGTCTACCCCATATCAAATAAAGCCCTGCCCCACCGACCATGAACGGTCTCCCGTAACACGGTCGGTCCAGGCCTGGAACCACTCCCATAAGTTTACTACAAAGCAACAATGCCAAAAAACATGAGCAGTACTCTCTAAGCTGTCACAGCCGGTCCTAGGGCACAGTCCATCACCGAATCCCCAATGATATCTTTTTAGGTTGGTCACCAAGGCACCGTGTGCAACTCTCCATGCGAGATCACGGAGCCTGCAACCATTCAGCCTTGAATGCACCGAACGCCATACTTCGGCAGAATGACGTCCCTGGACAAAAATTACATTCAAGGCCTTATCCCGCAACGAACTGTGAACGATGGCCGGCTGTGACAGGTCAACAGGGGGCAACTCAATCAGAGCGGAGCAGATGACACGCACCACCCTGTTTGGAGTACTACTATGCGGTTCTCTGTTGCTAAACAGCGCCGGGACCCATCGACGCAGGTGCAAACCGCCCCAAAAACGTACAAAATATGAACAAGGCAACCCTGGGTCAGTTACCGCTACAAACAACTGCTTAAATAACAAAAAAGTCAATTTACTTCCCAGATGAACCACCCCCAACCCACCCTTCTCCAGTTTTTGGTACATTACCGCCCTTTTGACAAGCTCTGTACCACCCGACCAAATGAATGAAAATATCGCTCTCTCCAACCTCACCAGGACGCGACGCGGAATTGGATACACCGCGCCCGGGTACCACAAGATGGGCGAAACAAAACGATTAATTACGGTGACTTTCCCTAGGATCGAAAGCCAGCGGGTGCCAAAGGTTTCGAGTCTGCTCTGAAATACCTCAGCCCTCTCGTTCCAGGTGACATCACAAGGTGCATCATAGCCGAACCATGTACCATTAATTTTGATATTCTGATCCCACCACGACGCACCGAATGGTAAGTCTCTGTATCTCCAGCTACCAAGACGAAGGCCCTTTGTCTTTTCTGGATTCAACTTCGCCCCGGTAGCTCTCAAATATAGATAGATCCTGCGAGAGTGCGCGAAAGGAGCCCAGAGTCGAAACAATACATGTCACGTCATCTGCATATTGAGCGCATTTCACTTTGGCACCCCCTGCCACAACGAATGGAACAAGTTTGGAGTCCCTTTCCAAGAGACGAGAGAGGGACTCGCTAAACAAAACATAAAGTAATGGAGACAGAGGGCACCCCTGGCGCACCCCCCTCTCTACGTTAAAAACCTCCGAACAATACCCATGGTTACGATAACAGAACTGTAACTTTCTTGATACAAAACAGAAATCCATTTACGAAAATTTGGGTGCAACTGAAACGTCTCCAATACATTCATTCAAAAACCGCGATCCACCATGTCAAAGGCCTTCTGCTGGTCCAGAGACACCAATGCACATGGCAGATCACGATCAATAACAAAGTCGGTCAAGTCGCGCATCAACCACAAGTTCTGCTGGATGCAATGACCCTTCACTGCACAAGTCTGGAGATCACCAACAAGATGCGGCATAGCCAGTGCAAGGCGGTTGCACAAAGCCTTAGCCAGCAACTTGTAGTCCACATTTAACAAGGTGATCGGACGCTTGTTTTGGGGATCCAAGGGGTCCACAGACTTTGGCAGCAAAGTAATCATGCCCAGACGTTGACTTTGGTTTAACAGTCCGTTTTGGAAGGCGTCCTCGAAGACGGCTCTGATGTCGGGTCCTATTATTGCCCAGAAGGTTCGGTAGAACTCCCTCGGAAGCCCGTCCGAACCCGGGGACTTACCATTCTTCATCTTCGAAAGCGCCCTCCAAAGCTCAACAGGGGTTATTCCGGCCCCTAAAATATCATTGACATCGTGGGGAACGGTTTTAGAGATTTCCCTCAATAAATCAGCCTGTGCCGACAAGTCGACATTGCCACGCGTAAACAAACTCGAATAATACTCTTTATATACGCGGGCAATGCCGTGAGGGTCACTGACCACGGTCCCATCGGTAGCGCGCACAGACGGGACGCGTCTCTCACCCGTCGATGAGCTAACGGACTGGTAAAACCTCAGTGAAGGGCGCTCCTCGGCTTCCACCGCTTCGACACGGGCCCTGACGCGGGCACCGTGGTACTTTTCATCGAGATAAGTCTGCAAAGCGATGACTGCCGAAGGGTCGCCAAACTTCACCTCCGCGCACAGCTTCGAGAATTTTTCTCTTCGACGCCGTGCGCGGGTCACGCAATACTGAATTGCGTAGCGTTTGATGCGCAACTTGACATCATCCCACCACTGAGATGTAGAAGGAAAGGCCGGCTTCAATGTTTGCCATCCTTTGTACCTGGTCTCGAACCCTTGGCGGAACTCTGCCTCGCCAAAAATCCGACAGTTAAGCTTCCATAGGCCCCGCCCGATCGGGAAAATGGAAGGCAAAACAAAACGTGCTACCACAGTGTCATGGTCAGAGAGCGGACAGCTGAGCGTCTCGCAACCCGAAAATTTAAAATTTACGGGCGCATACATTCGATCTATCCTGGAGGCATCTTCACCGTTAGGCCTCACCCACGTATACACCGTACTACACGGGTGCATATGCCTCCAGACATCGGCTAAAAGGTGTGCCGAAGTGAATCTGTCCAATTCTGTGATCCCAGCGTCGGGACTTGCAGACACAGAAGTTCCGAGTCTGTCAAGACCCGAGTCTGGGACAGTTAAAGTCTCCGACCATGACACACGGCGCACTACCAGGAACAAAGGAAGGCAGCGTGTTAAAAAAATCTCGTCTAGCAGAAGGCCGATTGGGAGCATACACATTGCAAATGGAGATGTTACCCTTTGGATACTTGAATAGAATGCAAACCAATCGGCCCTCGTGATCCGTCTCCACCCTAGTGGCACAACCCGCCTGACGAGCTGACAGAAGGATGACAGTGCCACAGGATGAAGACGAACCAAACGAAGCAAGCAGCTCACCACCCCACTCATAAGCACATAGAGGGACATGTTCTTCCAATATTTGCGTTTCTTGCAGGCAAACGCAGTCGACCTCCATTGATTTACAATACTGGAAAATGCGACTGCGCTTGCGATGATCCCTCATGCCATTCACGTTCAAAGTGGCAACTGAAAGTGTATGGGCCATGAGAGGGCAATGGGGCAAAACTACGAAGACGACGATTCTGTAAGCTTCAAGCGCGCTCTAGACGACATATCGTCGTCGGAGTCGTCGCTTGAAGCCGACCTTTTCAGTGAGGGTTCCCCCATCTCGTCGTACCAGCTCGTCCCAGTGGCACGTTTCGGCTCGACCATCACCGAGCCTCCGGAGTCACTGTCAGACATAGCCTCCGGAGACCCGACGACCGAGTCGTCGTCGGACAGAGTCTCCGGATCTGGCGATACCGGCGGCGGACTGGGGACGGAACTGGACGGGTTGATGGGGGAAGCTGGTGGAGACCCCGTGTCCGCTTCGCTGTGTGGTGGAGACAGTGCGGGCACGGGGTTGATGGGGGAAGCTGGTGGAGACTTTCTCGGTGCGGGCACGGGGTTGGGGTCTGCAACTACGGGGGAGGGTGAACCAGGTGCGGAGAGTGAATCCTCACCTTGCGTGGAGCTTCCTCCGAGGCAGTAGGTGCGCCAGAACTTGGCGCCTTTGCTTGACCCCTACTCTTTGTCATAAAGACATAAGAGGAGGGACAAGCGCGAAAGACATGTCCCTCCTTCCCACAGAGTGAGCACACGACTTCGCTTGGGCAAGCAGAGGTATCATGCCCAAGACGAAGGCAGCGCCCACACTTTTTATTTGGGCAGCCCTTGGCTTCGTGCCCGGTCTCCCCACACCTGAAGTAGGTACGGGGCTGACCGGGGTAACGCACGTGAGCTTTATGCCCGGCAATAAAAAGGAAGGAGGGAATGTCCTGCTTGAGGTCGATCCGAACCTGTCGGTGCCCGTTGAACACCCCAGGGGCCTGTGCGTAGGAGCACATTTTAATAGCCTTGACAGCCCCAAACCGACCTAAAACAGTTGCGACAAGTTCCTGACGCACCTCTAATCCTACGTGGATGACAGTTACCCATACCGAACGTTCGTATGGAGTAACTGTCAAACCTTCAACCCCACTCAGCAACGTGACACCCTTCTGCCGGGTCACGTCACTGGTAAAACGTAGATCATACGTATTACGACCCTGGAGAGCTTGTAAAGCATCAACCTCACCAGGCACAACAACACCCTTACTCTTTAAAATACTAAAAACTTGCACCGGTGGAACCGCTTGTTCACCGGTGAAGGTCAACTTAACAATTTTGGAATCACGGCGCGATGCCATGATACCGAAGGTGGCTAGGCCACAGAGGAGTAACAAAAACAAACTAAAGACAGGTTTAAACTTAAAACGATATACGATAACTATATACGACAAACGCACACACCCGCCTGGCGGGAAGTATAGCACAGTACCAGTTAGGTAAGAAGAACACCAGTTAGGTAAGAAAGTAGCTGTATCAGATGGAGAGCGAGAGCGAAAAACACGTCTGCACTCCACGAAAGCTAACTGCCATGTGCAGACTGCTATGTTCAAGACATCTAGAAGACTGATTCATCCACTTGCGAAGGTGTGTTTAACAAACACATTTCAGCATGAGAATAGTATACAATGTATCTCTCACATCCTAACCTAGAAGTTGTACAGCAATTGTTTGCAACAGAATCCAGGGCTATCTAAACTTTAATCTATCGATTCGTTGGTAATGTGTCATTAACTTCCTCCATCTGCCAGTACTAATTGCCAAAATTGTCATGTGGAACTTATTATGCTTGTTTAGGGTGCAAAATTAGTAATGTTGGAAATTTCGAGTCATATCATAGTGCACAAAAATATGGTGGTTAGGTCAGCCACATTTTTTCATTGCGGTCAACATCTCTAAATGGTAGTCATTACAAATGATTCTGTGAGCATGACAACATCGCTGGCATTACTTTATGAGTCTGCTTAGATTTTTGCACTTGCCTATCACCTTGTAGGTCAAGGTCAGCTTATTATGAAGCTGGAAAACTTTATTCAGGGTAAGGAACATTCTGTGACTCACAAGCTCAAAGCCTCAAGCATTGTTAATTTTTCTAACACCGACTTTCCTCACATGTGATTACTCACTGTATTGAGAACCAAGGACTCAATGATGCAACAAGAAATTGTCCTAATTTTCATATTGTCATAATTTTTTCGCACATTCAATATTCTTGTGTATCCTATTGGACCCATCCACACACCAGTCATACTTCTTCATGTAGTAAACCAATTGCATCCATAAACCTTTGCTTGCTTATGTGATTATGCTTTTGAAAAATCTGCAAAAGGAGTAAAGGAAACTTTGGAAAGTGCTAAGCTTCAAAAAAGTGAATAGAGGATATGTACACTGTACTCTCTGCCAGATAACCTTTTTTTTGAGAGAGAGATAATGTTGATTAGACCACTATTTTGCATTTCTAAGTTGCCACAGATTCAATTTTGTTTTTTCTGTGTACAATCAGAGAACGACGATTGGCCACCACCGCCATCTCCCCTGAAGATTTCATGACTGATATCTTTAAGTAAGAATATGAGATTCTTGATATGTTTGAATACACACACAAACTTACGACAGCTTTTCAAGAAAATAATAATTTGCAGATGTCTTTGTCTTTCTGTAAATAACTTTCTTTCATTACTAGTTGGGAGTAACCTGTATTAGTGAAAGGGTTTATTGTTAGGATTATAGAAGACATTAACTTTTCACGAAAGTATTAATTTATTTTCAGGAGATGATGATTGGCCAACTCTGCCACTTCCTTCTCAGTTGGAGCTAACAGGTACATAGACAAACTCGGGTATCTGAATCACATTACTGCATGGTCCCCATCTCTGAAGGCCATAACATCTTCGAATCTACATGGAACTAAAGTCAGAAGTCTGAAATCAACCCGGGACCTATTCAGTACCCCTGTGGTGCATTCTTCAAACCAATTCGAAGGAACCAGAACTCAATCTACTGTCAGTGCTGCTGTTATCGGTGGCATGTTAAATATTCATCTTCGAATACTACGGAGTTTCAAGTTTATTCCAGGGTTGGATATGCACAGAGTGTACTCTGTTACCCTATGCTACTTATGCTACTTGTGGTGACAATATTCTACCATCTAATTATTCTGATACCAGTGTGTAAACACCTGTGATCTCGATCTATCAGTTGATAGAACACAATCTACAATTACACACAATCGACCTGATCTACACGAGATTGTGTTCAACGCCTTAAGTCTATGCAGTAATGACCAAACCCTCCTACAACTTCATCTGCATTACCGAAATCTGGTTGTCCAGTGAGTGTGACATTAGTGAACTAAGCTTCCCATCTGACTGTATAGTTTATAGGAAAGACCGTGAAGCTAGAGGAGGTGGCATCCTTTCAGCATCTCCTCTAGTGCCTCCTCTAGCTCACGGTCTTTCCTATTAACTATATAGTCAGATGGGAAGCTGAGTTCACTAGGTTTCGGTAATACACTTAAATACTCTACTACATATTGCACACTGGACATGGTGATCAACGACCATGATGTCGAGTCATCCTGGAATGGCTTTCTTACAAAGCCTTGGAACTAGGCCGTCGGTAGTTCCCCCTGAGACTGTACGTTTTTTTTTTCGGTCGTTACTCAACCCTTTGCCCCTTCCATCTCATCGATTCATCAACTCTTCCTGCTCTTTTTTGTTGTAAAATGTACTTGCTATAAAAAAAAGAGTTGCGACCTTTACGGTCTGAATCATTGTTCCCTTGCCCCAAAATGGTTCTTCCACGAGGGGAAGGCATTTTGTATGTTTGTGTGTTCCTTAACGATCTTTTCAGATGGCATCAAAGGAAGGCAGAGCATCGATCAAGTGCGCAACTTGCTCGCTCTTCCGTCCAGGAAGGACCTGGGACGACCATGAGCTATGCCCGATGTGCAGGTCTTGGTCACGACGGGACCCATGCTCGATATGCGTCACGCTGACTCCAGCAAATTGGCAGGAGATTGAGGCCTGAATGGCAACTCGCAGGGAGAAATTGCAATCTAAGCTCACCACCCCACCGCCCCGGCTTCTGAACCAGAGGCACCTGAAGGGAGTGTTTTGGAGCCAGTCGCCTCTGGCGATGGTTCCCCACTCGTTGCAGTACCGGTTGGGTCCGGTAATAGCACGAGTTCTAATGCCAAATCAAAAGGCAAGAGAAGCAACAAGGGCAAAGCCCCCAGACCCAAACGGACCACACTTCCGGAAGAAGGGTCGACGCAACTGCAGTCCACTGGTCCACAGACCACCGAACCTCCAGACCTCTGGTCCACTGGAGTTGCCAGTCCCTGCAGACCTCAGCTCTGAGATACAACTCGCCAGGGACATAGAAAAACGGCTGGCACCACAGCCGACCAGACCTCGCTCCAGGAGCAGATCCCCACATCCAAGGGACCCATCTCCAGTCCAGGACGAATCCTCCCAGGATTCAGACAGCGGCTATAGACGCAGAGGCAGCTATAGACCGACAGGAGCCAGGGACCCTCCCCGAGGGGAGCGACCACAAGCGGATGGGAATTGGCTTCTCTCCCAACTGCCCGCTATATTACAACCACTCGTCGCACAAATGACGCCCGCACAGAATGCGGCCACAACCGACGCATCCACCGCTCCACAGCTGCCAGTCAGGCCGCTAACCCTGGACCGGGGAAGACCTCCACTGACACCCATGGACCACGACCTGGACGCACTGTAGCTAGTAGCGTCAGAAACATGGTCTGAACATGGGGACGAAGCCTCAGTCCTGGACGAGTACGAGTCACAGGTTGACGAGGCGGAAGATGAGGAGGACGAAGAGCAAAGCGTCAAAGGCATTGACCTGCCCCCAGACCTCATCGCGAAGGCCATCCGCATCTTCACAACAAGACTCGGCTTTCAGCCGCCTCCCAACCCCGAGCCAACAGAGCGGACTTCGAAACTGCGGACCACGAATGAGCCGTCGCAGTCCACGACACCTTGTGTCCCGGTAGACGCTGTCTGCTTGGACAGGATCGAAGGGCTTCAGGCCAAAAAGAGATGGACTGCTTTCCAGCAAAGCATGATAGAGCCCTAAAGATCCATGACGATACTTGGAAACGAATCTCCAAGGTTCCGTCCATTACAGGGGAGGTCACGGACCGACTCAGAGCGGAACAAGCTCTGGTGATACACACCTGACGATGATCACACAGTCACAGTCCCGATGCAAGGGGACTGGGGCTGAGAGCGGATCAGTCGTTTGGTAGTTTGGTTTTCGTGCCCAGGTTCTTTCCTGGGTGACTTTTTCTTAAAAAGTAGCTCTGAGCTCGGGTTACTTCAGAGAGCCGCTGCGCAAGAAAGTGGAACAGTCGGCATATGACCTTGACCAGGCCTCCAGAGTCGGGATGAAGTTTGCCTCTACATTTATGTTCGCAGCAGAACTGCTGATGAGGCACCACCAGCAGCTGCTGGAGGACAAAGACCAGATCCCAGACCGGGAGGCGTCACAAATCCTGTAGCTGTTGGGACCACTGGCGAGATTCATCTATGATCAGTTCGCCAGGATGTCCGTAAAGCTGGTGGAATCAAGACGAGACAACGTCCTTGCAGCAATGCGGGGCCAGACGGGGAGACTCGCGAGAGATTAACACACCTCCCAATAGCAAACGAAGACCTGTTCTCGGGCCAGTTTGCGGACGCTGTGCAGTCGGAGTTCACAAAACGAGACTCCCTCGCCAAGACGTCGTTCTCGAGGCTGAACACCCGGAGACCCCAGGGACAGAACGCTCCCACGAGATCGTTCTCTGGCCCCAAACCTGTTACGAGCCGCGGCCGGAGCAACGCCCCGTCCTCAGGCGACAGACGTGGCAGGTCTCGTAGACCATCCCCACCGAGAAACAGACAGTACCGGGGAGCGGGATGGAGACCGCAAGGAACGCACCCAGACAGCCAGCAGCACGAGGCAGGACCGGACCTGACCCACGTGGTGCTCAGCCACCCAGATCCACCTTCGGTGCCCGGCCCTAGGGATGCCCACCCGATGGTAGGGGGAGACTTCGACTATTCACCCAGCAATGGGAACTTCTGAGTCCGGACTCTTGGGTATTGGAGGTGATTTCAGCGGGGTACCGCATGGAATTCGTCGACATACCCCACTTACCTCCGGAAGGCGGAGGGAGGAGAATCACCCCAATCCCCGAGGATCCAGACCAACGCCGCGCTCTGGAGACAGAAATCCAGGCATTGTTGGACAAGGGCGCGGTAGTGAGGACGACAGGAAGGGAGGGACTCCTTTTCCGTTCGTCATTCTTCCTCACTCCCCAAAAAAAAGAAGTCCTGGAGGCCGACTCTGAACCTGCGGCCATTAAACAAAGCGTTTATAAAACCAAAACGCTTCAGGATGGAAACACTGTCCATCATCGTACCATCCCTCATGAAAGGGATGTGGGCATGAACGGTGGATCTGAAAGACGCCTACTAACCATACCGATCCACCCGAAACACCAGCGATTCCTCGCATTCGGCTATGGGGGAACAGACTTCAAGTTCACAGCACTCCCGTTCGGACTATCCACCGCCCCAAGGGTGTTTACCCGGGTAGCGGGAGCAGCAGTCAAGGAGCTCCGTCGCAGAGGAATTCCTCTGTTCGTCTACCTAGACGACTGGCTCATACTAGGCGACTCGTATCAGGATGCACGACGCAACGTCACCCTTACGACAGACCTCCTTTTTCGTCTCGGCTGGCTGGTCAACGAGGGCAAATCCAACCTCACCCCAAGCCAGCATGTCAAATACCTCGGAGCCTACCTCGACTTCGCCGAGGGGTCAATCCGACCATCCCAAGAGAGGATATCACAACTGGCGCAGCTAGCCCAGCGGCATGCTCAACAGGCAATTCTCGACGAGAACCTGTCTGCAGCTCCTCGGACTCATAGCCAGCCTCGTGGGCATCACCCCCTTTTGCAAGCTTCGGATGAGGCCTCTCCAGATCCACTTACTGAGCCTCTACAAACCGGAGGTCTCCGACATACAAATGCGAGTACCTCTAGCCCCCTAGACACACGACACCTCGCTTGGTCGGCGAATCCGGAGAACTGGGCCAACGGGAGACCCTTCCACCAGGAGAGGCCCCTTACGTCAATTACCTCCGACGCCTCAGTCGGCTGGGGAGCATTCTGGCAGACCCTCACAGTCGCAGGGACTTGGTCAGACCATTACAAACGCCTCCACATGAACGAGCTCGAACTCGAGGCGTGAGCAAGAGGACTCCGCCATTTTCAGGAGCAATTGCGAGGCCACAAAGTGACGGCATTCGCGGACAATACCACCGCAGTCTCCTACATCAACAGACAGGGGGGCACCAGATCGACCCAACTTTGTCAAGCGACTTGGGACCTCCTACACTGGTGCCGGCAAAACGACATACAACTGAGAATGTTAAACTCCCGACTTTCTGCTCCAGGAGATGGCACCCACAGGCCTGGGCAGCAGACGCGATGTCCATCTCATGGGACGGTATGCAGGCATACGCCTTCCCACCCTTGTGCCTCATCCACAATGTCCTTCTGAAGCTTCGGAGATCCAGGACGAGACTCCTTCTCATAGCCCCCAGATGGCCCGGGAGGCCGTGGTCCCCCCTTCTGCTCGACCTCCTCTGCGGAGTACCTCGCACATTACCAGACTCCCCTCACCTACTCACCCGAGCCAAGGGGAAGATCTTCCACCCGAACATCAGGTCTCTGGACCTGACTGCCTGGCCATTATCAAGTCTGACCTCAGAACACGAGGATCTTCAGAAGACGTTGCCGATATGGCAGCAGCGGCAAGGAGACCTAGCACCATCAGCACTTATACTACAAGGCTCGACTGCTTCTACCGATGGTGCGCGAACGCCCAGATTGATCCGCGTTCAGCCTCTGTAAAACACGTAACAGACTTCATGATGTCCCTGTTCCATCAAGGCAGACAGGTCTCCACCATCAAAAACTACCGCTCAGCTATAGCGGCGGTTCACACAGGCTTCGCAGACGGCTCCACCATGGGGTCAAACAAGGTCATCTCGGCAGTCCTCCGTGGCATGGCCAACAGAAGACCGACAACACCAAAACTTCCCCACTCTTGGAGTATAAATGGTGTTCTCAGGGAGATGGCGAATGATCCTTTTGAACCGATGGCATCGGCCTCCTTACGACACGTCACACAGAAGACCATGTTCCTGATAACAGCCGCATCGGCCAGACGGAGATCCGTGGCGGAGGGACGCATACGTTTTCACGTCAATGGGGAACTCATCCCCGACCCCTCTTTCCTCCCGAAGAACTAAACTCTTTGAGTTTGTGCCAGACGACATTTTCCTACCAAATATCTCGAATTTTTCGTCGATCAGGGAGGACAAACTCTGTTGCCCGGTCAGTGCACTCCGATGGTACTTACACAGAACCAAAGATCTCCGAACTTCGCCAAAACTGTTCATCCTACCGTCTGCCCCTCACACACCGGCGTCTAAGGACACGATCTCCCGGTGGCTGGTCCAGCTCATCCGGCCTCACGCCACAGGGGGAGAGAGGGTTCGGGCAAATGACCTCAGGGGCCAAGCTTCCTCTAAAGCACTATTCGCGGGGTACCCCTGGAGGAGATCCTGAAGGCGGCGGCATGGAAGACACCATCAACTTTCGTGGCCACATATCTGACCGACACCCTAGCTTCGGAGGCGGCATTCGGACGTGCGGCGTTGGGGTTCCTTTGGGCAGGTCCAGCCCGTTGGGCCTCCCACCATCGTAACAGTGCCACTCCGTGCAATAGTGGAGTGGGAGACAGGTAAGAGAGGAGCGAAGTAAATTCCCCAAAACTCACTGGTTTGGGGATTTACGAGCGACGATATACTTACCCTGTCTCTCCCTCCTCCCACCACCACTCGGGACCTACCCGACGACATGAACGCCAACTAGACCGCTGAGCACCACACGACTCAGGACGCCACCCTTACCGCGAGCTCCTGGGATCGTCAGTTAGCCTCTCCCGGCCGCACAGTTCTCACATGTCTCACCTGGTTCCTAACGAACTCTTCCAACAGGACCCTGAGACGCTCGACGATCGCGACACTCCTCTTACACCCATCCTGATTGAGGTGAGTGCTCATACCCCAACAGGGCTTCTTTTCGAACTGATACCTCTAACATGCACCAGTTCGAGCGCACTCCAGTGTAAGATTACCGTCGCACATAACATTCACTTGCACCCCACCTCCATGTCACCGGGTGGGGGCTTCTCTGATGATCAGCGGAGCTCGCACGCGCTTCTTCGCCGCCCTCTGCTCCCCCTTAGGTGCCAAGCTGCCCGCTTGGTGCCCTGGGATAGATTCGGAAGGAGGAGTTAGTGGGCGGTGCCTAGGGAGCGAGGGCACAGTGCTAAAATATTCCAAATGTGTAGTTAGGTTGAGAGGAAAGTGCTTGCAAAGCCTTTAGGAATTTAGTACAGTCTAAGGTTAATAAAGCATACTGGGCTTATATTACTATCTTAATAGTCTAATCCTGATAATTACAAGCGATTGTGGTCATTCGTTACAAGTAGAAGTAAGTCACACCTGCCTGTTGAGTTTACACGTGGTAAGTCTCTGCTGCACAAGTCCTATGCGGAGGCATTTAATAAGTACTTTTTATCTGTTTTAAATTCTGCTGAAGAGCCTCTGGCAGATCCTCCTGAATGCCAACTACTAATCCAACCACCATCTAGTTTGGATATTCCTATATCTGGCATCTGTAATATACTTGACCAGCTTCCTATCAATAAATCTGCAGGTACTGATGGTATTACCTCTAGACTATTATCAGAAACGTCACCGGTGATATCACCAGTTCTCCATCGATTATTTGTTTCTTCATTAAAGGCAGGAAAGCTCCCAGTAAAGTGGAGGTGTGCCAATATTACCCCAATACATAAGGCTGGTGACCAATCTGAAATTGAAAATGATAGGCCTATAGCATTGACTTATTATTTTTAAGGTACTGGAAAAAATTATTTTAAATGCAATTTTTCAATTTGTGCAATCATATTGTCTGACGAATGGAGTTCAACATGGGTTTGTGCCCCGTCACTCGTGCAATACTCAGTTGTGTAATATCGGTACAAATCGGTGATCCCCTTCATGGATGGTTCATGCGGCAACAAGGATTTGGGTATACCTCAAGTTGAACGTCATTACTTTGGCTCCTCACAGGGTAAAAACCCGTGTGATGGTGAGGGAGGGGTTGTGACGAATGCTGAATGAGTCCACCAGTGACCCCATCCTCCCCATCTTCATCAAATGCTGCAGACTATGTTGCATTTCATGAGTTGAAAGATTAAACTTTATATTCAACAAGTTGAATCGAAATCAATCTTTCAATGAGTGACATATTTGACTGTCGCAGGAAAAAAAAAATTATTTTATACAACACCTTTTGTCTCGGATATACTGAGGTGTCGTATAATAGAACCTGCTACCCTGCTAAGACATGGCAAAAGCCTTTTCTGTGATAAACACTTTGTGATAGTTACATCATATGTGTGGGGTGGTTCATTGTATAAAGGCACTCAATTTGCGACTCGCAGATTTGAGTCCGTGCTCTGGAACACACCTGCATACCTGGGCATGGATCTGGATCGCATCACTCCACTGCCGGTACCCACTGCTGTAACTTACCTACTGATGATCCTTCTGATGACATGTGTGACCCATACCAGTGTGCTTTTTACGTGCAAAGAAACGGACACGGACCAAAGGTCAACAAAACCAAAAACAATCCCAGTCTGTTTAACAAGCACCAAAAACCCAACTGAAAACCCACAAACAGAAATCTCTCACTTACCCACAAATGTATAAAATATAGCGTTTAACGTGACGTGAAAAGGACACGGACCCAAAGGCTAACAGAACCAAAACAATTAATCTCCACAAACCAGCCCCCAAAACCCAACACCAAACCACAAACAGAAAACCCCCAACCCATATTATGTAAGGACCACACAAATCCCCCACCCCACACAAACACTAACTAACTCCAAAATTCATCCGGGGTACGCCGTCCCGATAGCAGACGACAGGCTTGCGCATTACCTGCGAAATTTTCCCAATACGGGTCTTTTCAAGCCTCTACCAGTATTCCCCCTTTTCTTACGAGGGAGCAGAGTTCTTAACTCCTCGTCAACCTTGATCGAGTGGACCTCCCTGTCAGGAACAGGAGGTCCAATAGCGACCATCGTGCCCGGTATAGCGGAAGCGGCTGCGGGTAGGGTGGAAGGGCCACTCGAGTCAATGAGATCAGTGGCCTGTTTTGTCTCATCAAACCAATCGGAGGACTCCTTAGCCACAACTAATAAGGCTGTAGTGCAGTCCTCCATTGGCGAGTCAGAATCTGGGCCACTTAATGTCTCTTGGGCCGGTTGACTCGGGGCCCGACTAGTATCACCGATAGCGGGCGTAGCTACCGGTGAACCAGTACAAGCGGCATCCTGCGCCGCGTGCCACTCCGCTAGTACCATCTCCGCCGTTTTGTCCTGCTCTGCCTCAGTGGGCAGGCTGGCAGTCTCGGTAAGTTCGATCAGGGGAGAGGTCGGACACGAAAGGGGGAACAAAGCCTCCATCGGGGCGCTAGTGTCGGACACTGGGGCGATGACAGGAGCATCATGTGGTACGGTGTCAGAGGCCGGGACAGGGACCGCTGCAACCACGCCCGTAGCCACTCTCGCGGCGTATGAGCGGTCTGGGCATAAACGGGCGAGATGGCCCGTTTTCCCACACAGTTGCAAACGATATCCCCTTTATACTCGGCCAGGGTATGCCCAACCTGTAAACAGCGGCTACACCGCTTGTTCGGGCACAACCTGGCCTCATGCCCTTCCAGCCCACACCTCCAACAAGTGCGAGGCTGGCCCGGGTATGCAATGTGGGCCCTGTGCCCATTAGCCCACAAGGTAGAGGGGATATCGGACTTGAGGTCGATTCTAACTCGTCTAGTCCCGGTCTTGACACCTTTACATTCAAGGAATTCCGGCTCCTCGTAGCCGCTCACTTTCCCAAAACGCCCCAGTGTCCGCACAACAACCTGACCAGAGGGAGATGGAGGACTGTCACCCACACCGAACTGTCATACGGTGTGACCTTCAGTCCCTCGACTCCCTCCAACACATGGACGCCTCGGACGCGGGCAGCCTCCGAGGTAAACCGTACATCAAAACAATTCATACCCCGGAGAGGTTTACGCTGAAGCGCGTCAACCTCTCCAGGGACCTTTAAACCAACAGAACGCAAAACTGAAAAAAAATTGTACGGGGACGACCTTAGCCTCCCCCGAAAAACTCAACAATACGATTTTGCTGTCACGGCGAGCCGCCATGACAGCTAGGGGTGTGGCAAAGCCACGCACCTATACACAAACCAAAACGAAACAAACCCAAAACACACAAACTTCACTAAAACAAACTGTAAACTAATGAAGGGCCAACGTAAAAACACAATAAATGTGTGGTCAACGAAAGGTGGAGAGCAGCCGAAAACACGTCCGCACTCCACGAGAACTGAACTGAACTCATACCATGTGACCCATACCAGTTATCTGTATACCAAAGACCAGTGGGGTGTACCATGTTTCTGAAGCCTCAAATACAGTGTGTTACTGTAATATATCTGCAAACTGGGTGTTTCCAACTTTTCAGAAATATATCGAGTAATGGGTCAGAACACCCCGCTGCACCCCCAGGTTCAATCAATAGAGTTCTGTACTACGCAGTGTACTACGATCCTGACTACTACACAGAGCGTGTAATCGGGAGAGATGGCGACAAGTTTAAATTCAAATTCATGCTTTGCCACCGTCTTTATTCAGTCGCATATTATGACTGGCCAACGATACCGGACAGTTAATGGATTCATAAGCGGTATATTATCGATGGTCCACTGAAACTGATAGGCAGTGGGTCATTTCGTGTTATGGATCTAGATCGAGTGAACAGTTTGTATCATGAGATGCAAATGCTTTACAAGTAATGTCACATGGGGACACATGGGGTGCATGACACATTTTGACGTTTTCTTGTTCAATTGTATATTTTATTATGAAGTTGCTCCACCGTTTGGGCTTCATTTGCATTTAATAATAATAATATACGAAAGTTTCTATTTTACGACGATTAGTTCAATTCTTGCCATTTTTGTCATTCACGGAGCGGAGAGAGTTTATGGGTCACCGACTTGTTATGCCATCTACAGTAAAAATCCTACAAATGATATTAACCCTTCATTTTTACAGTGCATGTCATTCTATGAATAACTGCCCTGGCTGCTGAACATAGCCTTGGCTACTAAGAAAGACAAATGATTGAACAGAAAGCAGAAAATATTCAGTACAAGCAGCAAAACTCCCAGTATTTGAATCTCACCTTTCCATTATATATATTCCAGTTGTCCATTATTTTTATTGCTTCGTCTGATTGACCATTTTGTGACGAATTTACGCCTTGATTACAACTACACTGATTAGTCAGTTTCTGAAGCTGAGAAGTGATATTTATTGTTTAAGTATTTTGAACATGATGCAAATTTTTCATTTCCATTCCATTAGTGGCATTAAATGTATTGGGGCCCGGGGGTATAAACTTGAATAAGAGGGGCATCACAGATTACACGTTCATGAAACTGAATAAAGTTGAGGCTATTAGAAGATGTTGGCTTCATGAAGTCAATTGACAAGCTGTCGTTAATTATGCCTGAACAATATCATATAAACTTAAGAAATTATTTCGCGTAGCACTGTTACTATGTTTTATGCTTATTTCTTGCTTATTGTGGATGCAATGTACTCCAATGGTGTGCCTCACCGGCACACAACTTAAATCATGGCAGCAATACATCAATAACCAATTTACAATGACCCCAGAGAATATGCAGATTCGCTTCGATATACAATGTCTGTCAAACAATTAGTGTTACAAACATTACGGATGACCATTGCTCCATTCATGGAGATATTATATTTTCCATAAATTGGAAGTAATATTCATAGATATTCATTTGAAAGCTAGCCAGCCATTACAAAGTTTTGGAAGATGTTTAGACATGAACAAATTAATAAATTAATACTTGGGGTACAATTGTTAGATTGAAACAATTACTTGCTCACATTTTTGCAGTTTGGGGGTTAAAAGTTAATTTATTATCGAAAAGTTAGCTAAGCTACTGCACATTTTATTAACCAATTTACAAATAAACATGTTTGTTCAATGTTATCTCAACATCTATATCACTGTTGTCTGTCCATGTTAGTTACGTTATAAATATTTTATCTTAATATTTGAAATCCATGAAGAAGACCAAGATAAAATAAGTGTCATCGTTGTCGATATGTGTTATTTCCTTAGCGTGACCAAGGGGAAATTTCCGCGCGCTCGTGCAATGGTCAATGCTACCCTCGCCCAATGGTGTGTAGGGTGTGAAGGGACGGACGTCAGCGTGTGGTATACGACTATTACTGGTCATGTGTCCCCTCCCGGGTTAAGTGTTTTTGGAGATTCAGATGAGCCATTATGTAGGCTAATGAATCATTATTCTTCATGGTATAAAATGAAGAGGGGTTTAGCGTGGCTCTTGCGTCTTGTGGGATAATCTGTCCAAGAAGTTCGTCTGTTCTGAGTCAGAGAAGCTAAGTCAGGGTAAGGCTGTCAGAGCATGTAGTTCCATTAAAGCGTTAACTCCGTTTGTAGATGGTGAAGGGCTTCCAGGGTAAGCAGCCGTTTGAAAGACTTCACAGCAGGTAGACATCCTATTGCTGACTCTATTGTTAAGGACGTACACGGGCGATACTAAGTATTGTAAGGAAGAATTTTTCGGTTATTAAGGAAAGGCCGTCGGTCAAGAGGATTGTTGGGGCCTGTGTCACGTGCCGACGTTTGTATTCTAAGCTGTGTGTACAACAACTGGCAAATTTGCCTAGGGAACGTGTTGCGGCTAATGTAGACCCTTTTTTCATGTGGGCGTTTATGTTAACATCGGCCGTTCTAAAGTCAAGCGTTATGGCTGTTTCTTCTCTTGTTTAACAGTCAGGGCTGCCCATATAGAGAAGGTCATTAGACACCGAGTCCTTCTTGAATGGATTCAGGCGATTTGTGGCACGTAGAGGTTGTCCAGAAACCTTTTTTTCCCCAGAAAATGGCACTAATTTTTTTAGGGGTGAGGCGGAGTTTAGAAGGGCATGAGTGACCTCTCCAATAAGGTATTACAAGCATATGCAGTAAAGGAGAATTTTGATTGGCGTTTTATTCCTTCCCCCTACTGCTTCTCATGTGGGGGGAGCCTGGGAACGCATGGTCGGCGTAATTAAAAGAGTCATGGCTGCTATCCTCCCTAGTACTGTGAGACTTACAGATGAGATTTGGGGGACTTTGTTTTGCGAAGTCGAAAGCATTGTTAATGGTCGTCCGTTGACGACCCACGTGACCCTACGCCTCTTACTCTCAACTATTTGTTGTTATTGAGACATGGCCCAAGCATTCCTCCGGGTAAGTTGGAAAATGTTGACCGTGTCCGTCGCCGCTGGAGGCATGTCCAGCACCTAGCTAACCAATTCTGGCGCAAGTGGTTAAAATTGTATCTACCTGAATTGCAAAAGAGGTCTAAGTAGACGGGGCCACGGATAATCTGGCAGTTGGTGACTTCGTTTTGATTTTAGATGAAATGACTCCCTGCAACCTCTGGCCGTTGGCGCTGGCTGTTAGTATTAACTGTAGTAGAGATGGGTTAGTTAGGTCGGTAAGAGTTAAACTAGGGGGCTTTTTTTACGTG
This sequence comes from Apostichopus japonicus, assembly GCF_037975245.1. Classification (NCBI taxonomy): domain Eukaryota; kingdom Metazoa; phylum Echinodermata; class Holothuroidea; order Aspidochirotida; family Stichopodidae; genus Apostichopus; species Apostichopus japonicus. The sequence goes on from NC_092577.1 coordinate 17,874,418, forward strand.
CAAAGAAAAACGGACACGGACCAAAGGTCAACAAAACCAAAACCAATCCCAGTCTGTTTAACAACCACCATAAACCGAACTGAAAACCCACAAACAGAAATCTCTCACTCACCCACAAATGTATACAATGTACCGTTCAACGTGACATGAAAAGGACACAGACCCAAAGGCCAACAACAGGACCAAAACAATAAAACTCTACAAAGCAGCCCCAAAAAGCCAACTCCAAACCACAAACAGACCCCAAACCCATATTATGTAACGACCACACAACCCCCCCCCCCCCCCACACACTGAGACACCTGAAAATAACCAACTCCAAAACTTCATCCGGGGTACGCCGTCCCGATGGTAGACAACAGGCCTGCGCATTACCTGCGAAGTTTTCCCAATATGGGTCTTTTCAGGCCCCTGGCTGTGTTCCCCCTTTTCTTATGAGGGAGCAGAGTTCTTAGCTACTCGTCATTGATCGAGTGGACTTCCCTGTCAGGAACAGGAGGTCCACTAGCGACCATCGTGTCCGGTATAGCGGAAGCGGCTGCGGGTAGGGTGGAAGGAAGATCAGTGGCCTGTTTCGTCTCATCAAACCAATCGGAGGCTGTAGTGCAGTCCTCCATTTGCGAGTCAGAATCTGGGCCACTTAATGTCTCTTGGGCCGGTGAACCAGTAGAAGCGGCATCCTGCGCCGCATGCCACTCCGCTAGTACCATCTCCGCCGTTTGGCACGGACACGGACCAAAGGTCAACAAAACCAAAAACAAAGTCTGTAAAGCAACAACTGAAACCCATCAATCGCTCACTACCGCAGCGTTTAACGTGACGCGAGAAGGACACGGACCCAAAGGCCAACAGAAGCAAAAGAAATAAAACAATACAAACAGGCTCCAAAAAGCCAACCCCAAACCACAAAGAGAAAAATGAAACCAACCTATATTATGTAACGACCACACAACCCCCACACCTACCAACTAACTGACTCCAAATTTCATCCGGGGAACCCCGTCCCGATAGTAGACGACAGGCTTGCGCCAGCGTCTACGGAAGGCAGTGTCGGGAAGCCGTGCATGGTCCGCCTCCATGCGCAACCTGATGTCACTTTGCACTTTGCACATCCTCTGCCCTCCAGACGTCCCCATAGAAAACTAGGCGGCATCTGCTGTTCCAGATGTGTCTCCTGATGACAGCGGCAAACAACAGCAGATCCCTAACCCAGGTTGGGCTATTAGTAGTGATTTTGTTTTGTATGGTTTGTTGCCCCCTGTGTGCAACCAATAACACCAATAACGAAGGCGTGAAACCAATCCCACACCAACCGGACAAAGGGACACTCCAGCAAAAGGTGTTGCATAGTCTCGATGGCTTTACAGCCCACACCGGGACAAATCCCATCACCTGATCGCCACCTGACTAGGCGAAAATGGTTAGTGATGAGGACCCCATGTGCAATCCTCCACGCCAAGTCCCGGAGACGGCTATCTAGTGACTTGCAACACACAGACCGCCACACATCTGGAGAGATGGCGGTCCGGAAAGCCGACGGGCACACAGGCGCGAGCATTGAACGAAACAATGGTGGGTATAACACAGATGGGGCCACGTTCAGCGGAACATGTGGCCCACCCTCTTCTTTGATTCAACGAAGAGAGTCACCAATCTAAGTAAGACCCCAGAAGGGCGTGTCGCCTTTGGCCGGTTATTGGAAAAGGATCCGGGCCAGTGGTGTCGAAAAAGAAACCCACCCCAGTACCTAACAAAAAAAAGCAAAGGGAAACGAAGGATTTTCAAAAGCAACAAAAACACCCTTCAAGAGGAGAAAGCGCAGTTTAGATGGTAGGGGGGGGGTCTTCTTATACAGAACGGTCCTTTTGACAAGGTTTGGTTTGCGCTTTCCCCAAATGAAATAAAAATGATCCTCTCCAGTCGCACCAAGGCATGATCCGGTGCGGCGATCACCATACCAGGATACCAAAGGAGAGGAACAATAAACCTATTTACAACTGTAACCTTCCCAGGGAGGGAGAGCCACCTGTGACTGAATGTGTTGCCTCCCCCTGATCAGCCTTCTCGGCCCAAGTGGTGGCCTCCGGGGCACCATAACCTAGCCAGATGCCATTTACCTTGATCATGACATCTGACCAAGTAGCATCGAACGGGAGGGATTGGCCGCACCAACCTCCCAATCGCAGCCCTTTGGTCTTGGACTTGTTCAGTCTGGCACCAAGTAGCCTCTTGGAAGGTGGTGAAAACCTTCGATAAAGGCTTGAAGGAGGCGAGGTCCGACACAATACAAGTGACGTCATCGGCATACTGCACGCACTTAACTCTAGCCCCACCCGGCACGTTGAAGGGTCGAAATCCAAAGCATCTGTCCAGCGAGGTACTGAGCGTTTCGCTGAAGAGAACATACAACAACGGGGAGAGGGGACAACCGTGACGGACTCCTCTTCAAACCGGGAAGGGACCAGAAGTTAATCCGTTAACAGTGACAATGCTCGTGACGTCCTTGTATAGTAACGAGACCCAACGAGTATATACGGAGTTCAATCCGAAGGACTCTAAGGTTCTGAACAGGAAGTCGTGATCTACCATGTCAAAGGCCTTTTCCTGGTCCAGTGAGACCAGTGCACATGGCAAATCACGAACTTTAAGAAACTCGATCAAGTCTCTCATCAACCAGAGGTTATGTTGAATACACTTGCCTCGCACAGCACAAGTCTGGAGAGGACCTACAATATCCGGCATCACATACGCTAAGCGTTTTCCTAATGCTTGTAGTCCACATTTAACAGCGTTATTGGACGCCTATTTCTAGGGTCCAAAGGGTCTCCCGACTTTGGGAGGAGAACGATATTTCCAACCCGCTGTGTTTGGTTCATGTAATTCAACTGGAAAGCGGTAGCGAACACATCTCTCAAGTCCCCACCGAGGACCTCCCAGAAGGTCTTATAGAACTCTGCCGGGAGGCCATCGGGACCCGGGGGACTTTCCCTTCTTCATCGCTACTACCGCTGTCCAGAGCTCACCAACGGAGAGGTTCGAGCCCAAGCTATCATTTTTACTCTCAGGGGGGGGGGCTTGTCTATACCAGACAACAAGTCCTCCTGGATATCCTCGCTAACAGTAGCCCTGGAGTACAGGTTCGAAAAGAACGACCCAAATATCCCTAGGACTGCCTGCGGGCTCTCCACGACGGACCCCACCAGGATGACACACTGCCCTTATTCTGCGGTCAACCACAGACTTGATGTCGTCCCGGTAAAAACGAATAGTGGGCTTCTCGTCCGCCTCAACAAACTGGATTCTGGCACGCACTTGGGCTCCGTGCAGTTTTTCATCGAGAAACACTCCAAGTGCATGCAGATCAGACGATGAAGAACCATCCCTTGCTCTATTGCACAAGGAATGGAACTTGAATCTCCGTTGGTGAGCTCTCTTAACACAAACATTGCGAAATGCTTGATGAGGGACTTTACCTCGTCCCACCAGACTAACGCATTGGGAAAAGCAGGCTTGAGGGACTGCCATCCTCTGTACTTCTCGACAAATTGCTCCTTGAAGTTTTGCTCTTTAACAATTTCCGTGTTCAGCCGCCAAAGTCCCTTCTCCACATGAAAGGACTCCGGCAGCTGCAAGCGCAAAACAACAGCGTCATGATCAGATAAAGGACATGAAATAATCGAGCACCGAGATCGAGAAACTTTGCGCGGGGCATAAAACCTGTTGAGTCTGGATGAAACTGTTCCATCTGGTTTATGCCACGTACAAGCAACCACCTGGGGATTTTGGGACCTCCAAACATCCACAAGATCTCGGTACTTGACAAACAAGCCTAGCTCAATCATGCCGGTGGTACAATTGGGGGACTCTTTCCTCGAACGTCTATCTAACGCAGAGTGAGGGACACAGTTTAAGTCCCCCCCCCCCCAAAGGATACAATTTGCCTTACCCGGTACAAAGGCAAGCAACACCGTGAAGAAATTTTTCCTACATGCTGGCCGGTTGGGGGCATACACATTGCAAACCACCAACTCACCCGCGTGAGCCTTAAGTGTATGCACACCACCCGACCTTCATGGTCGTTCTCCACTTTTCCCACACAATGACACAGTTTTGGGGACACCAAAATTACAGTCCCGCAAGATGCCCCTGATCCAAAGGAGGCATAAAGGCCTCCTCCCCACTCCAAGGACCAAAGATGAACATCACTCTCACAAGATATGTGGGTCTCTTGCAAAAGAAGCACATCCACTTGGAGCAACTTGCAGAACTGTAAAATCCGTCGCCTTTTTGGGGTACCCCTCATCCCATTCACATTAAGGTGACGAGGGATAAGGTGTCTGGTGTCATAACCTGCGATGTTTTCCCAATACGGCTCTTTTCAGGCCCTTAGCGGTGTTTCCCCTTTTCATACGACCTAGCAGACCTCTTAGCTCCTCGTCACAAGGAACAGGAGGTCCACTAGCGACCATCGTGTCCGGTATAGTAGAAGCGACTGCGGGCAGGGTGGAAGGGCCGCTCGAGTCAGTGAGATCAGTGGCGTGTTTTGTCTCATCAAACCAATCGGAGGACTCCTTAGCCACAACTACTAAGGCGGAAGCACAGTCCTCCATTGGCGAGTCCGAATCTGGGCCACTTAATGTCTCTTGGGCCGGTTGACTCGAGGGCCGACTAGTGTCACCGATAGCGGGCGTAGCTACCGGTGAACCAGTACAAGCGGCATCCTGCTCCGCATGCCACTCCGCTAATACCATCTCCGCCGTTTTGTGGGCAGGCTGGCAGTCTCGGCCGGAGCGGCAACTTCCTCCAGGGACGAGGTGGAACACGAAGGGGAGTTGAAAACCTCCACCGGGGCGCTAGTGTCGGACACGATGAGAGGAGCATCAGGTGATACGGTTTGAAAGGCCGGGACGGGGACCGCTTCAACCACGCCCGTAGCCACTCTCGCGGCGTATGAGCGGTCTGGGCATAAACGAGCGAGATGGCCCGTTTTCCCACACGAGTTACATACGATATCCCCTTTACACTCGGCCCACACCTCCGACAAGTGCGAGGCTGGCCAGGGTATGCAACGTGGGCCCTGTGCCAAGTAGCCCACAAGGTAGAGGGGATATCGATCTAACTCGTCTGGTCCCGGTCTTTACACCCTTACATTCAAGGAATTCCGGCTCCTCGTAGCCGGTGACTTTCCCAAAACGCCCCAGTGTCCGCACAACAATCTCTTCAGACATGTCCAGAGGGAGATGGAGGACTGTCACCCACACCGAACTGTCGTACGGTGTGACCTTCAGTCCCTCGACTCCCTCCAACACATGGACGCCTCGGACGCGGGCAGCCTCCGAGGTAAAACGAACATCAAAACAATTCATACCCCGGAGAGGTTTACGCTGAAGCGCGTCAACCTCTCCTGGGACTTTTAAACCAACAGAACGCAAAACTGAAAAAAAAACTTGTCCGGGGACGACCTTAGCCTCCCCCGAAAAACTCAACAATACGATTTTACTGTCACGGCGAGCCGCCATGACAACTAGGGGTGTGACAAGCCACGCACCTACTAAAAATAAAAACCACGCAACAAAGCCAAAACTACACTAAACACACTACAAACTATTGAAAGGCCATCGTAAAAAACACAAAGTGTGTGGTCAACGAAAAGTGGAGAGCAGCCGTAAACACGTCCGCACTCCACGAAAGCAAACTAGGACTACCGAGCTGGTTCGTCCTATTACTAAGATTGTTTTACTTGAATCTGCATTCTCATCTTCTCAAGTGTTTGCACGCATTATTGTTGAAATTCCATGTAAATATAGTTTTTTTTTCTTCGTTATTGCGCTGCCAGGTGTGTCAGGCTTTATAGTTGTTTACTTGGTATAGAAGCTTAACGTGGCAATTTTTATTGCTAAAGCTATAATGGAATTTGAATGTACATCGATGGGGTGGTTTAGGTATTGTAGGCATTCATATACTTGAACGTCACGTATTCCAGTGGGGGAGCGTCATCATTGCCGATGTGTGTTATTTCCTTAGCGTGACCAAGGGGAAATTTCCGCTTGGTCGAGGTCGGGCAATGGTCAATGCTGCACTCGCCCAATTGTGTGTAGGGTGTGACCTTTTATACCCACCTCCTCGATTTGCATACTTACGCATTATGTGAGGTACATATGCTTCATTCCTCTCCTGGTTCAGAGAGTCGTCGCATGTGCTACTATGACAGACCCTTAGTATGTTAGTATCATATATGTTTTATACAGGTATTAAGGGGTTAGATATCACAATTGTATAGCCTACCTCTTTTAATATCGTATTATACAGATTTTCTTTGAATGTAATTTTGCTGTGTGCTTGTGCCTGTTAGTTTTATTGCCTTTTCGTGTATTTGTTGTTTTCCTTATTTTTAAGAGTATCTTGAGTTGAAGCATGATCTTCGTAGAGTATCTCTGAAGAGGTTATTACTTTTGTTGGTATTCTACACATTCCCCTGTAAGCCCCCGTATACCACAGTTTGTCGTGTGGTCGCTTTTGCCCGGTAACGACTGTAATTTCAATGTAATTGTTGTCAATCCTACTCGTTTTTTATGTTACCAATTTGATTTCTTATACTTCTTCCCTTTGTGCATTTGTTATAAGGAGAAATATGTTGCATTACTATGTTATTATTGATTTGTGGAAATTCATGTTTTTTTTTCACCAATGTTTGTATATGAATCTTTTAATATTTTTACTTTGTAGTTTTCACCGTGGTCCTGTTCAGCCACGTGTGCGATAAATGGATTAAAACCTACGACTACTGGTTCAGCTTGATTGAGCGTCGTCTCGGTGACAATAAGTAATAACTTCTTATCAATAATTTGAATTTTGGGTCTCTGTCCTATTATGTACTAATGACATTACATGTCACACATATTTTTTAAGCATAACCTCCTTCCAAGCTGTTTCAGTGATATTGCTTAAAACATTTCATTTTTTTTGTGTTTCATGAAGCCAACTACAGCAAAAAATGAGTGACGTCGTCACATCACTGAAACCCTCAAGCAGTAAAATTCTCAGCTTTGCAGATGAAGCACATCATTAAGACAAAAATTAAAGGTTTAGACCCTCAAGATTGCTTATATGCTACGATTTTACGTAATACCACTGTGTAATTAATCATACAAGGAACTGAGGTCAAACCCTTCAATGGCATCCAAATTAACGGACTGCACGATTTTATGTTTTAAGTAAATTTGTTGGAGAGTAAAAGCAAGATGCACTGGATTTAAATAAAATTCAAGTATCAGTCACAACTTGCTACTGACATCTAAACTGTCTTCAATTAATTTCAAAAGATATGTTTTAATTTAATTATCCAGTATATTCTATATGCTCATAGTATATAACAATTAAATTTTTGTAACCCTTAAATATTTTCAGCCGCATGCAGCTCAACAGTGACAAGATATCCAAGGGTAACTCGAAGGGGAAAACCAACGGAGGCAGAAGCTATGACAAGTTTCAGTCGTGTTTCGTCTGTGCGAAAGTAGTTAGAAGTGCTTTTTACGTGACCCGCCATGCGGGATACAAAACGTCACGGCCAAACGGCACTACCGAACCATCCCATTCTGACAAACGAAACTAAGGTCTAGCGAGCCAAAAAAAACATACGCCCGCCGACCTGCAGAGACAAAACGCCCAACCCCCTCCCCACTCAAACATTCAAAAACGTACAGAAGGACGACCCGCACGCAGCGAAACGAAAAACCCCTCCCCAGCACACCAGCGTCCAAAAAAGGCAGCCCCAGATAAACGGCGAAAATCGCCTTCAATCTGAAGGCGAATGTCAGACTTCACCGCCTCCAGGACTGCCTGCCAACTGGCAAATTTCCCCCTAAAAACCAAATTACATCTATTCCGCCAAACATGTTTTTTTACAATAGAGCAAACAAAAATGATGCGGTGCAACACAGCTACCGAACAAACTGGAGGGTCTACCCCATATAAAATAAAGCCCTGCCCTACCGACCATGAACGGTCTCCCGTAACACGGTCGGTCCAGGTCTGGAACCACTCCCATAAGTTGACTACAAAGTAGCAATGCCAAAAAACATGAGCAGTACTCTCTAAGCTGTCACAGCCGGTCCTAGGGCACAGTCCATCACCCAATCGCCAATGATATCTTTTTAGGTTGGTCACCAAGGCACCGTGTGCAACTCTCCATGCAAGATCACGGAGCCTGCAACCATTCAGCCTTGAATGCACCGAACGCCATACTTCTGCAGAATGACGTCCCTGGACAAAAGTTGCATTCAAGGCCTTATCCCTCAACGAACTGTGAACGAGGGCCGGCTGTGACAGGTCAACAGGGGGCAACTCAATCAGCGCGGAGCAGATGACACGCACCGCCCTGTTTGGAGTACTACTATGCGGTTCTCTGTTGCTAAACAGCGCCGGGACCCATCGACGCAGGTGCAAACCGCCCCAAAAACGTACAAAATATGCTTTTTACGTGACCCGCCATGCGGGATACAAAACGTCACGGCCAAACGGCACTACCGAACCATCCCATTCTGACAAACGAAACAAAATATGAACAAGGCAACCCTGGGTCAGTTACCGCTACAAACAACTGCTTAAATAACAAAAAGGTCAATTTACTTCCCAGATGAACCACCCCTAGTCCCCCCTTCTCCAGTTTTTGGTACAATACCGCCCTCTTGACAAGCTCTGTACCACCGGACCATATGAATGAAAAAATCGCCCTCTCCAACCGTACCAGGACGCGACGCGGAATAGGATACACCGCGCCAGGGTACCACAAGATGGGCGAAACGAAACGATTAATAACAGTGACTTTCCCCAAGATCGAAAGCCAGCGGGTGCCAAAGGTTTCGAGTCAGCCCTCTCGTTCCAGGTGACATCACAAGGTGCATCGTAGCCGAACCATATACCATTAATTTGGATATTCTGATCCGACCACGACGCACCGAATGGTAAGTTTCTGTATCTCCAGCTACCAAGACGAAGGCCCTTTGTCTTTTCTGGATTCAACTTCGCCCCGGTAGCTCTCTCAAAAATAGATAGATCCTGCGAGAGTGCGCGAAAGGAGCCGAGACTCGAAACAATACATGTCACGTCATCTGCATATTGAGCGCATTTCACTTTGGCACCCCCTGGCACAACGAATGGAACAAGTTTGGAGTCCCTTTCCAAAAGACGAGAGAGGGACTCGCTAAACAAAACATAAAGTAATGGAGACAGAGGGCACCCCTGGCGCACCCCCCTCTCTACGTTAAAAACCTCCGAACAAAACCCATTTACGATAACAGAAGTGAAACTTTGTTCATACAAAACAGAAATCCATTTACGAAAATTTGGGTGCAACTGAAACGTCTCCAATACATTCATTAAAAAACCGCGATCCACCATGTCAAAGGCCTTCTGCTGGTCCAGAGACACCAATGCACATGGCAGATCACGCTCAATAACAAAGTCGGTCAAGTCGCGCATCAACCACAAGTTCTGCTGGATGCAATGACCCTTCACTGCACAAGTCTGGAGATCACCAACAAGATGCGGCATAGCCAGTGCAAGGCGGTTGCACAAGGCCTTAGCCAGCAACTTGTAGTCCACATTTAACAAGGTGATCGGACGCTTGGTATGGGGATCCAAGGGGTCCCCAGACTTTGGCAGCAAAGTAATCATGCCCAGACGTTGACTTTCGTTTAACAGTCCGTTTTGGAAGGCGTCCTCGAAGACGGCTCTGATGTCGGGTCCTATTATTGCCCAGAAGGTTCGGTAGAACTCCCTCGGAAGCCCGTCCGAACCCGGGGACTTGCCATTCTTCATCTTCGAAAGCGCCTTCCAAAGCTCAACAGTGGTTATTTCGCCCCCCAAAATATCATTGACATCGTGGGGAACGGTTTTTGAGATTCCCCTCAATAAATCGGCCTGTGCCGACAAGTCGACATTGCCACGCGTAAACAAACTCGAATAGTACTCTTTATATACGCGGACAATGCCGTGAGGGTCACTAACCACGGTCCCATCAGTAGCGCGTACAGACGGGACGCGTCTGTCACCTGCCGATGAGCTAACGGACTGGTAAAACCTCAGTGAAGGGCGCTCCTCGGCTTCCACCGCTTCGACACGGGCCCTGACGCGGGCACCGTGGTACTTTTCATCGAGATAAGTCTGCAAAGCGATGACAGCCAAAGGGTCGCCAAACTTCACCTCCGCGCACAGCTTGGAGAATTTTTCTCTTCGACGCCGTGCGCGGGTCACGCAATACTGAATTGCGTAGCGTTTGATGCGCAACTTGACCTCATCCCACCATTGGGATGTAGAAGCAAAGGCCGGCTTCAATGTTTGCCATCCTTTGTACCTGGTCTCGAAACCCTGGCGGAACTCTGCCTCGCCAAGAATCCGACAGTTAAGCTTCCATAGGCCCCGCCCGATCGGGAAAATGGAAGGCAAAACAAAACGTGCTACTACAGTGTCATGGTCAGAGAGCGGACAGCTGAGCGTCTCGCAACCCGAAAATGTAAAACTTACGGGCGCATACACTCGATCTATCCTGGAGGCATCTTCTCCGTTAGGCCTCACCCACGTATACACCGTACTACACGGGTGCATATGCCTCCAGACATCGGCTAAAAGGTGTGCCGAAGTGAATCTGTCCAATTCTGTGATCCCAGCGTCGGGACTTGCAGACACAGAAGTTCCGAGTCTGTCAAGACCCGAGTCTGGGACACAGTTAAAGTCTCCGACCATGACACACGGCGCACTACCAGGAACAAAGGAAGGCAGCGTGTTAAAAAAATCTCGTCTAGCAGAAGGCCGATTGGGAGCATACACATTGCAAATGGCGATGTTACCCTGTGGATACTTGAATAGAATGCAAACCAATCGGCCCTCGTGATCCGTCTCCACCCTAGTGGCACAACCCGCCTGACGAGCTGACAGAAGGATGACAGTGCCACAGGATGAAGACGAACCAAACGAAGCATGCAGCTCACCACCCCACTCATAAGCCCATAGAGGGACATCTTCTTCCAAAATATGTGTTTCTTGCAGGCAAACGCAGTCGACCTCCATTGATTTACAATATTGGAAAATGCGACTGCGCTTGCGATGATCCCTCATGCCATTCACGTTCAAAGTGGCAACTGAGAATGTATGGGCCATGAGAGGGCAATGGGGCAAAACTACGCCGACGACGATTCTGTAAGCTTCAAGCGCGCTCTAGACGACATATCGTCGTCCGAGTCGTCACTTGAGGCCGACCTTTTTAGAGAGGGTTCCCCCATCTCGTCGTACCAGCTCGTCCCAGTGGCACGTTTTGGCTCGACGATCACCGAGCCCCCGGAGTCGCTGTCAGACAGAGCCTCCGGAGACCCGATGACCACCGAGTCCCCGGAGTCGCCGTCGGACAGAGTCTCCAGATCTGGCGACACCGGCGGCGGGCTGGGGACGGAACTGGACGAGTTGATAGGGGAAGCTGGTGGAGACTTTCTCGGTGCGGGCACGGGGTTGGGGTCTGCAACTTCAAGGGAGGGTGAACTAGGTGCATCCGGCCCCCCCTCTTTGCGTGGAGCTTCCTCCGAGGCAGTAGGTGCGCCAGAACTTGGCGCCTTTGATTGACCCCCACTCTTTGTCATAAAGACATAAGAGGAGGGACAAGCGCGAAAAACATGCCCCTCCTTCCCACAGAGTGAGCACACAACTTCGCTTGGGCAAGCAGAGGTATCATGCCCAAGACGAAGGCAGCGCCCACACTTTTTGTTTGGGCAGCCCTTGGCTTCGTGCCCGGTCTCCCCACACCTGAAGCAGGTACGGGGCTGACCGGGGTATCGCACGTGAGCTTTATGTCCGGCAATAAAAAGGAAGGAGGGAATGTCCTGCTTGAGGTCGATCCGAACCTGTCGGTGCCCGTTCAACACCCCAGGGGCCTGTGCGTACGAGCACATTTTGATGCCCTTGACAGCCCCAAACCGACCTAAAACAGTTGCGACAAGTTCCTGACGCACCTCTAGTCCTACGTGGATGACAGTTACCCATACGGAACGCTCGTACGGAGTAACTGTCAAACCTTCAACCCCACTCAGCAACGCGACACCCTTCTGCCGGGTCACGTCACTTGTAAAACGTACATCATAAGTATTACGACCCTGGAGAGCTTGCAACGCATCAACCTCTCCAGGCACAACAACACCCTTACTCTTTAAAATACTAAAAACTTGCACCGGTGGAACCGCTTGTTCACCGGTGAAGGTTAACTTAACAATTTTGGAATCACGGCGCGATGCCATGATACCGAAGGTGGCTGGGCCACAGAGGAGTAACAAAACAAACTAATGATAGGTTGGATAAAATACAATATACGATGACTATATACGATAACGATATACGATATACGAACTGGCGCACACCCGCCTGGCGGGAAGTATAGCACAGTACAGTGAAAAAACAGTTATCAGATGTAGAGCGAGAGCGAAAAACACGTCTGCACTCCACGAAAGCCAACTGCTAGTTAGTTAGAAGTAGTTAGAAGTAAGATGGCTCGCCACTTGAGCATCCACGCTGATACAGAAGCTGTAGTGGCAGATGCCATTAATGATCTAACAAAGAGAGGCGATAAAAACTGGAGGCCCTACGACTTATGGGAAACTTCAACTATAATGTGGAGGTGTTGAAAAAAGGAGAAATCAGTGAGCTGTGGAGGCATGTCTCCAACTACAACCCTAACGACCACATTTGCATTGAAAAAGTGAAATGGATCCAGATGGGACGAAGGATACAACGCTCACTGCCATATGCAGAATGCTCTTGAGTGGTGCCTTTCGTGGCAAAAACACACTCTTCTTGAGACTTAAAATAAGGGACGATGAAGTGAAGAGGGTGTTGGAGGCAGATGGGCTTATATTGATGTTTGGCGCCTCCCTGTTAGAAAGACTGGAGCATTGAGGCGGCATGTGATATCTCAGAGAATGAGGCAGCTGGCCAGACTGATTAAAACATTCAAGATCACAAATGGAGATACATCACTGATGGAACTTATTGACGTGAGCAAATTTTACGATGTGGTGGTCTGTGTGAGGGTTGTTTGTGGCGATCCACAACAGCAAACTGTTGCTGGAGTGAATATGTTCACCAGCCCTTCATATGGGCTTAACATTCGACATTCACTTCTTAAGTGCTGCATGATAAAGCGTGGAAGGGCAATAAGGGTGAAAAACCATGAAATGAAAGAGGAGGCGGTGTCCTTCCAGGAACTAATGGAAGGTGAAGATTGGACATAAAAAATTCCATTCAAACTCCTGATGAGTTTCAATGGAAACAGCTGGCAAATTCGACATTTCTGCTGGCCATTACCTTTAACAAAAGGAGAAGTGGAGAGGTGGCCAGCATGAGCCTTTGCTCCTACGTAAAACGGCCAAAGTGGCGAGAGTTAAGAAACGAGGAGATGAAGAATGCCCTCAGTGCCCTGGAGCTGCAAATAGCAGACAGATATGTTAGTTAAATAATAGTGAAGATGGGGGTGATGGCAATAACTTTTGAAGAAAACAAATGTTAAGATGGTTAACATCTTTTGCTTGTATTAGACCAATTGCTATGACTTTTGGATGTAAACTCATCATTTCAATGGGAGTGTCCTGTGGGCAATTTGAATTGACTAAATTGATTTCCCAAATTGCAGGAAAATTTGAATAAAAACTGATGTTCATTGATCAACAAAGGAAACATTTCAAAACCTGAAGCAAATTTTAATGACAGACATCAAGAGGATAGTGAACAGCTTATTTGGAAGAAAACTTCATGGAAAGCTATCTATTTTACAACTAACTATCCCTCTTTTAATATGATTAATTTTTCTTTTAATGACCAAATTCAAAAGAAGAAAAAAAGAACATGCTAATGAGAAAACATGTTTCCAACAATGTGCATTCATCCTTGTGTTCAAAGATGTCTGTGTATATATATATTGATTTCTTTTGGTCAACTTTGCTAAGGGCATGTTTTCATTGAACTGTTTTCATTTCAATATTTTATAGATTATACATGGTTCAACTGCCAGGTAAAAGGGGACGAAGAGTTCCACTGCTCTTGAAGCCAGAATGGGTGGAGGCAATGGACTTGGTAGTAAAAATGAGAGAAAAGTGTGCTGTTCACAGCAAGTTCTTTTGTCCCTGGAAAAGACAGTCACATTAACTCTTGGAAGGTATGATCTATGTTTACATAAGAATGTTGTGTTTGAGAAATTGTGCTTCAACCATCAAACAAAGGGTCACCATTTGATGACTGTTTGTTGTCATCATTTTTTTCCTCAAACCATGTGTTTACCGATGATAGTGGGTCGAGTAGGTCCAGGTTGGAATTAAGGGGGAGGGGGGTGGAATCCATTGACACCGAGATTTTAGGGAATTCTGTAATATTATACTTTGTTCATCAGATTATGACATATTGTCATCGCATGTTGCTAATTGGTTGTGCAGGCATAACTATTACCAAAGTTTCATTAGGCCAACTGCCAACCTAGCAATGGCCTGCAAGATGACAATTACCAAATAAGTACAGTTCACCTTTCAAATAGTACCTTAAGTATGATTCAAATGGTATCTGAATATCTTTTACATAAACTTTAGAAGATATCTCTAGATATTCAATTTACTTCATTAGAATCTTATTCCTTGTTTCAGCAACACAGCCTTGGCAGTAGGGGTGTTGTATGTTGTGACTGAATCATTCACATTGTGTTTTGCACTTTGCTTACATTGTTTGCAAAATGAAATATTGTAGGGAGTTGCCAAAGTGTGATAGCAAAGTGAACTCTAAATTTGTAAACTGCATTAGTAGAAAGTAATTTTTCTGCAGATGTCATGGAAATATGGAAACACAAAATTATATATCATACCAACACTACTTATTGATCTACACCTTTAGCCTTCAACAGTACATTGATATATGCATCATTTAGTAAATTGTTGTTTAGGTATGTAATGAACTTCAGTAGCAGTTGTAAACACTTAATTGGATGGAACCCAATACAAATTTCACATTTTTATTTTACTTAAGGTTATTCGTGACATGGCAGTTGAGGCAAAATGTGAAAACCCTCAGCTGATTTCCACAACAAGAATGAGGAAGTATACTGCCACTGTGCTTCAGGTATTGTGTTAACGAGTTCGTCATTTGTATTAAATTTACATCACCCTTACGCAAACTAAAATGAACTGTGTTCCTGAAAAGTTGCCTCCTTGCATCAGCACTTTCTTTCCGTGGTGTTTATGTTCCTTGCTGAAAGCTAAGCGGGAATGTATCCATGTAGTTTGGGGTGTATGTTACATGACATTTAAGTTTGTATGCACAATAACTCAACAATGGCTCATATGATGAATATTAATGAGGTCACATGGTGAAATAAAAAACCTTAAAATTACAAGAACTTTGCATTAATCTGAAGTCTCAGTTTTTTTAAACTTGTTATAGTGATATAACTAGCTACCATACTGGTGGATTGCCCGAAGTGAGTATATAAAACCTGTGGATTTTCAAATGACAATAAATTTGACCCATATTAACTGTTGTTGCATTAACATAACATGTTTAACAACTTGCAAGTTGATTTGAGAAAAGTTTGGTAAATGATTTATTATACAGTTGCAGTCTTCAAGAGGGAGAAATTGAATGGGTGTCAAACCATTTAGGTCACAGTGTCGACATCCATCGAATGTCCTATCAACCCCACGAGTCTACAATTGCATATACCAAAGTTGCAAGACTATTGATGGCAGTGGAGTCTGGAAAAAGACATGGAGGTGAGTCACATAGCATATGTGAATAATGCTACTGCTTTTCTGCTTTATATGAAAGTCGTCATGCTTTAAGAAAGTGTTGGATTAAATGTCAAAACACATGGTTATATAACAACTGTCTTAAATATTGTTAAAAATTCAAATTTGACTGACTTTAGCAGTTCTATCTGATTGTGTAGAAACTGCTGAAATCAGTTGTGACGTCATATCCTCACATTCCTGAAAAGTCTTATTTTATTAAGCTGTTTTATGAAGTTAAAAGTTATTTTATTAAAATATTTTGTACGATTTTCGGCCTTTTTTGACTTTTTCTTGGTCCAAATGTTGTGAACCAACGTTTTGCTGGACCAAATTTGGATAATGCCATTGGGCTCTTGTATTATCATTTACTTTAGTATAAGAATTACTGAAATGGTACCTGACCATGTGTGATACTATGAATATTCAGTAGAGACGGTGTCATATTGTATCAACTGAAGTTGGTATGATGATAGTATTGGGTGATGACATAAACAACACATTTGAGTTCCTTTCATCAATGAACCATAAGTGCACATTGGGCCATTGTTATAAATCTTTTGTACAGTTCTAGAAACTTTAATGTCCATTGTGACTACTGTCACATATATCGGCTATACATTTTATATGTTATTAGTCTAGCCTCCGTCACTAATGGGGAGTGGGTGGTATATTTTATAGGCACTGATCACCCAATCCTTGACCGAGAGGTGGTCATCCGGATGCCCGAACTGTTCTGAATCTCCGGATGCTTTCAGTTTAGGTCATGTATAACGTCACCAACCTCCAAAAAAATAAGCAGAGAATACAACACTAAAATAAAAGAATATACACAGACAAATTGACGAGGTAAAAGGATCGTGCACGAAAGTGGCAACCAAATAACAAAGATTAGTCTGAACAAAAACACTCTTCTGCATCAATACAGCCATTGTATTCAACATCATCCATCTGAAAGGCTGATGCCAGGGTGTCAAAACATGTACCACAATCAGCTAAGAAGTTTCAGATGGTATTGCAACGCGTAGCTCATTCATTAACACCTCAAAAAAAGAAGTCCTTGTCCAAAATCACCAGAACAAGAAAATAACTCTTGAACAATGCATCTTCTTCCTGGGTGTGATAGCAGAACTCAGAAAATGCAAGATATAATGCAGCAACCTCAATCCTGTGTGTGCTTTTTACGTGCAAAGAAAACGGAAACAGACCAAAGGTCAACAGAACCAAAAACAATCCCAGTCTACCCAACTGAAACCCACAAACACAAATCTCTCACTAACGTAGCGTTTAACGTCACGTGAAAACAACACGGACCCAAAGGCCAACAGAAGCAAAACAAAAAAACACTACAAACCGGCCCAAAAAGCCAACTCCAAACCACCAACAGACCCAACCCATATTATGTAACGACCACACAACCCCCACACTCCAAATTTCATCCGGGGAACGCCGTCCCGATAGTAGACGACAGGCTTGCGCATTACCTGCGGTTTTCCCAATACGGGTCTTTTCAGGCCCCTAGAAGTGTTCCCCCTTTCCCTACGAGCGAGCAGAGTTCTTAGCTCCTCGTCAACATTGATCGAGTGGACCTCCTTGTCAGGAACAGGAGGTCCACTAGCGACCATCGTGTCCGGTATAGCGGTGTCGGGAAGTCGTGCATGGTCCGCAACTTGCATGGTCCGCAACTTGTCATTTTGCACGAGGGGGCGATAGCCTCGGCCCTCCAGACGTCCCCATCGAAAACTAGGCGGCATCTGCTATTACAGATTTGTCTCCTGATGACAGCGGCAAACAACAACAGCAGATCCCTAACCCAGGTTGGGCACACAGGGGGCAACAAACCATACAAAACAAATTCACTACTAATGGCCCACTGTGTGCAACCAATAACACCAATAACGAAGGCGTGAAACCAATTCCACACCAACCGGAGAAAGGGACACTCCAGCAAAAGGTGTTCCATAGTCTCGATGGGCTTTAGAGCCCACACGGTGACAAATCGCATCACCTTATCGCCATCTGACTAGGCGAAAATGGTTAGTGATGAGGACCCCCCATGTGCAATCCTCCACGCCAAATCACGGAGACGGCTATCGTGCTTTTTACGTGCAAAGAAAACTGACACGGATGAAAGGTCAACAGAACCAAAAACAATACCAGTCTGTATAACAACCACCAAATATCCAACTGAAAACCTCTCACTAACCCACAAATGTATCTAATGTACCGTTTAACGTGACGTGAAAAGGACACGGACCCAAAGGCCAACAGAACCAAAACAAAAAAGCTCTACAAAGCAGCCCCAAAAAGCCAACTCCAAACCACAAACAGAAACCCCCCACACCTAACACACTCCAAATTTCATCCGGGGAACGCCGTCCCGATAGTAGACGACAGGCTTGCGCATTACCTGCGAAGTTTTCCCAATACGGGTCTTTTCAGGCCCCTAGAAGTGTTCCCCTTTTCCTACGAGCGAGCAGAGTTCTTAGCTCCTCGTCAACATTGATCGAGTGGACCTCCCTGTCAGGAACTACCATCGTGTCCGGTATAGCAGAAGCGACTGCGGGCAGGGTGGAAGGGCCACTCGAGTCAATGAGATCAGTGGCCTGTTTCGTCTCATCAAACCAATCGGGGGACTCCTTAGCCACAACTACTAAGGCTGTAGTGCAGTCCTCCATTGGCGAGTCAGAATCTGGGCCACTTAATGTCTCTTGGGCCAGTTGACTCGGGGCCCGACTAGTTTCACCGATAGCGTGATCCTCAATCCTGGGAGTACGATATAACACACTTCTGTCACCTAGCACTACTAGTGATAAGGCTCTGAAGCATGAGGTACTGAACAGGAAGTCGATAATGAGTCCATTTACCACAAATCATGATGGAGAGGTGGTCCGTTTCTACAGAGAAAGCAACCACACACGAGAGCTGTCTCTCAAAAAGAAAGTCACCACAGTGAAGAGAGCTGTGAGTTAAATGCAATCAGGTTTCGTGCTAGATCTTCCCCTGGGGCAGTTGTTTGAAGAATACCTGAAGAAGTATCCAGATAAACATCTGGGGTTCAGTAAATTCACCAAGTTGAGGCCATCAAATGTACGTCTTCCAAAGCAAGCATATTTGGTAACGTGTAATTGTGTCTTTTGCGTCAATATTGATCCAAAAATAAAGACAGATCGTGCGGTCAATGTCAAGATTTGTGCCACCATTCGAGATCTTTTCAAAGTTCAACACAGCTTGAGGGCAAAGTTCTTGCTTGGAATGAGTGGGAACGCAAGCCAGTTTCCTTCAAGACGAAAGAAGTTGTTTTCAAAACCACTGTAAGAAGAGTCCTGGAATGCAAGTCTGGTGATGAGCTCATGAAAGGTGTGATCGATGATTTTGACAACACAGGTCAGAGCCCATTCCCTTGGCATCTTTTCATTGCAGTACCCTCAAGTCAGTGAATTGAAGGAGCACCTCCCACTAAAATGCCATTCTAACTACTGTCGATTTCGCCCAAAACTGGACAGTTCATTTTCACAATGAAATGATATCGGCATGCTATTCCAAAGAGCAAGTAACCATACACACAATTGTGTGTTACTATAATGATCCAATTGTCTTTCTCAGCAATGTGTGCTTTTTACGTGCAAAGAAAACGGACACGGACCAAAGGTCAACAAAACCCAAAACAATCCCAGTCTGTTCAACAACCACCAAAAAC
Organism: Apostichopus japonicus; assembly: GCF_037975245.1. Classification (NCBI taxonomy): domain Eukaryota; kingdom Metazoa; phylum Echinodermata; class Holothuroidea; order Aspidochirotida; family Stichopodidae; genus Apostichopus; species Apostichopus japonicus. Next base: position 17,893,921 of record NC_092577.1, read on the forward strand.
CCAACTGAAAACCCACAAACAGATCTCTCACTAACCCACAAATGTATATAACGTAGCGTTTAACATGACGTGAAAAGGCCAACAGAAGCAAAACAATAAAGCTCTACAAACCAGCCCCCCAAAAAACTCCAAACCACAAACACAACCCCCCAACCCATATTTTAGGTCAGCAATGACCTGAACCATGACTTCTATGCAGTGTTGGCCTTTATGAAGAAAATGTATGACTGCCTACGGACAGAGAGAGATGTAGTTGTTGAGAGAGTTTCGTTTTTCCGAAGGGTGTTCTGCACAGTATAAGAGTATGGCCTCCTTGTCCTTATTTGGAGAAATAGATGTAATATGGTTTTTAGGGAAAAATTTGCCAGTTGGCAGGCAGTCCTGGAGGCGGTGGAGTGTGACGTTCGCTTTCAAGTTGAAGACGATTTCCGCAGTTTATCTGGGGCTACCTTTTTTGGACGCTGGTGTGGTGGTGAGGCGTGTTTCGTTTCGCTGCGAGCTGGTCGCTTGTGGTTTTTTGAATGTTTGAGTGGGTTGTCTCTGCAGGTCGGTGGGCGTATTTTCGCTTGAGTTTTCTTTGTTCGCGAATGGGATGGTTGGGTAGTGCCGTTTGGCCGTGACGTTGTAGATCCCGCAGGGCGAGTCACCTATAAAGCACTCCTAGTCCTTCATAATTCTGAACTGAACAGCACAGTGGCACAGAACTACTCAGGGTCTGAGCATGGTAAATATCAAAGTGGCGGTGAGATTGCCATTACCAAATCGGCAGTAGATCGGGCAATTATCACAGAAGGAGCTGTCAGTAGAAATGCTGATGAAATGTTCTCTTACGGTGAAAAAAATATGTCTGTTCATGATGTTGTGTCCAGGCGTTTGTACATGCTAGTAAATGATATACAACATGAGGGTACAACCAAAGGAAGCTACCGCACAGTAAAGGGTACCAGAAAGATGCACTCAATTAGCTCATTTAAGAAGGGGCTGAAGTCTCGTCCACTGACCTGCATGTGCCCACCATACCTGTGAGACTTATCTGCCAACTGTGAAAGCGCTGTGTATGTTGACCAATGGACCACAGTCAAATAAAGACAGAAGCTAGCTCATGGAAGGTAAGAAAAACATAATGAAAACGGTGTCTTGTGTGACTATTACAATTGAGATTGTACAAAAATCAATCAGCACATCATGCATTAAATCAACTTACAAAAGCCCATTTCATTTTTATAACAGTTCTAATGTTGTAATGTTTCAATGTTCTATTATCCCAGAGCACAGCAGATGCCGCCTAGCTTTCGATGGGGACGTCTGGAGGGCCGAGGCTGTCGTCCCCCTCGTGCTGGAGGGCCGAGGCTGTCGTCCCCCTCGTGCAAAGTAACATTAGGTTTCGCATGGAGGCGGACCATGCACGGCTTCCCGACACTGCTTTTCGTAGACGCTGGCGCAAGCCTGTCGTCTGCTATAGGGACGGCTTTCCCCGGATGAAATTCGGAGTGAGTTAGCTGTTAGGTGTGGGGGTTTGTGTGGTCGTTACATAATATGGGTTTGGGGGGGGTCTGTTTGTGATTTTGAGTTGGCTTTTTGGTGGTTGTTACACAGACTGGGATTTCTTTTTGGCTTTGCACGTAAAAAGCACAAAATCCCAGAGCCAGCAAACCACAAGCAGTAATGAAAAGGTGGGGGTGTTGCATCTGTTTATTGTGCCGACTTGCTTTTAATAGAATAGCTGTACTGTTATTGAGAGAAATGGGAGTAGGAAAATATACTATATCCATATTCCTGGAGAATATTATTTTCAGGATCTGGCATGGATAAAGTGAACAAAGTAGATTTCTTGTTGCCAAGCAACACATACAACTCATGGACATATTTTAGCTCTATATAGAGGTCTTTGTCATACCATATCCAGATATATCCCGGGGAAAGTCATTGAAAGGCGCGGTAAACAGTGGTCAGCTTATTCCAGTGTAATAGCAAATGTTCATTGTTAATGATACAAATGTTTTAATGTGATTATAATGTAATACAATTTCATTCATTTCATTTTGTTGTAAAGTAGGTCTGATACATACATACACTGTTGGAAATGTACTGAATATTGTAATTTGAAAAATGTGTGGAGCCTTTATCTTCCCCAAGAATTTCTAGTGTCATTATTTTTCAGTACTCCTTGACGATTCCTCAAATGGTGTTTTAGTACAACATCAATTTGTTTCCCCCAAAAATGTATCCATTATAGATCTGTTACTGTTATGTGTATTTTGAAGTAGACTTTGTATTTTAAACATGGTTTACTAACTGTACAATTATCCTTTTGTTGTGACCTGTTGAATTATGTATCATTGTAATGCAGGTGTGCGGACATGAGTCGAGGGTGATGTCCGAAATATTCATTCACTAAACTGTAAATAAACATGGAGTATTTGAAGTAGAAGTTTAAAAACTGGCTAACATAAAACAGCCCATTATTTCCATCTAAATTTTGATACTATTTAACTTTGTCTGGAAACCATGACAGTGCTGTCCTAAACTAAACATGCAATTGTGGTGATGTCCGAAAACATATTCCAAGACATTGTAGTGCAAACCTGTAAAACAACTTCTTGCACTTTCCACTGGCTTAAATGAATTTGATGCTGTGTGTGAACATCACATATTCAGATATATTGTTGTTAAGTAACAGTTATGACCTTTGTTTGATTAATTTCTTCTTGAAAAATGTAGTCACCTTTCTATGCATCAAACTTGGAACCGATAGAAAGTTTATATACCCTTGTTTAGATTTTCTCAACTTTATTACGTGACTTTCACTCCTTACTATTACAATGTATTTTTCATATACACTGGTGGATGATGTCCGAAACCAGAGAGTCATAGAAGAAAATATTATGAAAAGACATGGCCTAGGATTTTCAGCTTTTGGTTAATATATTTGCTTATGTTGTGGTTTTATTTTATGTTATAATTGTTACTGATACTTTCAGCTTTGCTCTTTAAGGAGACACTTTTGACTTTATTTCAGGTAAACGGAATACACAAATATTTCTTTAATTACATCATCAATGCCATAAAGAACATGTCTGATAATAAGAAATTTCATGCTTATATAGAAAATAACAATATTCACAAATGTAACGGCAATGCATTTACACGCAACCATTAAGAAATAAGAAATTTTGGGCAATTTATGGATTGTCACACTTTTAGACCTTTTAGAATATACTTTCCAAAATAGTTTAAGCTATGATTGACTCTGGTTCATAAATTAGGGTAGACATTCTTTACTGCAATTTGCAAATTTGCTACCCGTGGCAACCAATTTGGGCGCTTTAACGTGAACAGACCCATATGAGTTTTTGAAATTGTGTTTTATAAAGGTACCTGGCAATTACACCAAGACGAGTGACGTCATCACATCGTTCAAACCCTCAAACAATCATATTCTCAGTTTTGCAGATAAAGCACATCATTAAGACAAAAAGGATTGCTTTAAGACCCCCGTGATTGCTTATATGCTAGGATTTTGCATAATACCACTGTGTAATAAAACATACAAGGAATTGAGGTCAAACCCTTGAAAGGCATCCAAACTAACAGACTGCACAATTTTGTTTTTAAATCAATTTGTTGTAGAGTTAAAGCAATATGCACTGGATATTAAATGAAGTTGAAGTATCAGTAAGAACTTGCTACTTACATCTAAAATGTCTTCCATTAATTTAATTATCCAGTATATTCTATATGCTCATAGTACATAACAATTTCATTTTCTTCACCCTTAAAATATTTTCAGCCGCATGCAGCTGAACAATGACGACATATCGAATGGTAACTCTACCAGTGTACAAGAAACCCAACGGAGGCAGAAGCTACGAAAAGTTTCAGTCGTGTTTCGTCTGTACCAAAGTGGTAAGAAGTAAGATGGCTCCCCACTTGAGCAGCCACGCCGATACAGAGGTTGCAGTGGCAGATGCTCTAAATGATACTAACAAAGAGAGACGATCCAAAACACTGGAGGCCCTACGATTTATGGGAAACTGAAAGTTTTTAAAAAAGGAGTTGGAGAACTCATAGTTTTAAGAAGGTCCCATCATGTTAAGGTTGTGGAAGACTATATACCTTGCCTCAAGTACTACGGTTGTTTTTGAAATCAGTTAACGAGCACATTTCCATTGGAAAAAGCGAAATGGATCCAGATGGGACGAAGGATACTACGTCCACTGCAAAATGCTCTTGAGTGGTGCCCTTCATGGCAAAAACACACTTTTCTTAAGTGATAACTTGAAGAACTTAAAAAGGGAAGTCAAGCAAAATAAGGGATGATAAAGTGAAGAGGCAGATTAGCTTATCTTGATGTTTGGCGCCCCCGTTAGAAAGACTGGGAGCATTGAGGCGGCATGTGATATCTCAGAGAATGGGGCCGCTGGCAAGACTGCTAATAACATTCAATATCACAAATGGAGAGACATCACTTATTGATGCAAGCAGATTTGACGATGTGGTGGTCTGTGTGAGGGGTGTTTGTGGCGATGCACAACAGCAAACTGTTGCTGGAGGGAACATGTTCACCAGCGCTTGACATCAAAAATTTCATCTCCAGCCTTTCAAAGAACGCCGTTTCAATACAGTTGATGGACTGCAGTCCACCATCAGACCTTCAACAATTGATATCCTGGACCTATAAAAAAATCGACGAGGCTCAGAAGAAGTTGATTGAAACTCCTCATGAGTTTCAATGGAAACAGCTGGCAAATTCGACATTTGTGCTCGCAAGTACCTTTAACAAAAGGAGAGGGGAGAGATTGCCAGGATGAGCCTCTGCTCCTGCGTAAAACGGCCAAAGTGGCGAGAGTTAAGAAACGAGGAAATGAAGAATGCCCTTAGTGCCCTGGAGCTGCAAATAGCAGACAGGTATGTGTAAGCTGGTTAATATCTTTTGCTTGTATTAGACCAATTGCTAGGACTTTGGATGTAAACTCATCATTTGAATGGGAGTGTCCTGTGAGCGTTTCAATTTACTAAATTCTTTACTAAATACTTCACGAGAGGAGGGGGAATCTGGTGGGATTTTACCCTCCCCTGCACCTGGTTCACCCTCCCCCGTCGTTGCAGACCCCAACCCCGTGCCCGCACCGAGAAAGTCTCCACCAGCTTCCCCCATCAACTCGTCCAGTTCCGTCCCCAGTCCGCCGCCGGTATCGCCAGATCCGGTGGCTTTGTCTGACGGAGAATCGGTGGTCATCGATTCTCCGGAGGTTCTGTCTGACAGCGACTCCGGTGAATCGGTGATCAGCGAGCCGAAACGTGCCACTGGGACGAGCTGGTACGACGAAATGGGGGAACCCTCTCTTAAAAGGTCGGCTTCAAGTGACGACTCGGACGACGATATGTCGTCAAGGGCGCGCTTGAAGCTTACGGAATCGTCGTCTTCGTAGTTTTGCCCCACTGCCCTCTCATGGCCCATGCACTTTCAGTTGCCACTTTGAACGTGAATGGCATGAGGGATCATCGCAAGCGCAGTCGCATTTTCCAATATTGTAAATCAATGGAGGTCGACTGCGTTTGCCTGCAAGAAACACATATTTTGGAAGAAGATGTCCCTCTATGGGCTTATGAGTGGGGTGGTGAGCTGCATGCTTCGTTAGGTTCGTCTTCATCCTGTGGCACTGTCATCCTTCTGTCAGCTCGTCAGGCGGGTTGTGCCACTAGGGTGGAGACGGATCACGAGGGCCGATTGGTTTGCATTCTATTCAAGTATCCACAGGGTAACATCGCCATTTGCAATGTGTATGCTCCCAATCGGCCTTCTGCTAGACGAGATTTTTTTAACACGCTGCCTTCCTTTGTTCCTGGTAGTGCGCCGTGTGTCATGGTCGGAGACTTTAACTGTGTCCCAGACTCGGGTCTTGACAGACTCGGAACTTCTGTGTCTGCAAGTCCCGACGCTGGGATCACAGAATTGGACAGATTCACTTCGGCACACCTTTTAGCCGATGTCTGGAGGCATATGCACCCGTGTAGTACGGTGTATACGTGGGTGAGGCCTAACGGAGAAGATGCCTCCAGGATAGATCGAGTGTATGCGCCCGTAAGTTTTACATTTTCGGGTTGCGAGACGCTCAGCTGTCCGCTCTCTGACCATGACACTGTAGTAGCACGTTTTGTTTTGCCTTCCATTTTCCCGATCGGGCGGGGCCTATGGAAGCTTAACTGTCGGATTCTTGGCGAGGCAGAGTTCCGCCAGGGTTTCGAGACCAGGTACAAAGGATGGCAAACATTGAAGCCGGCCTTTGCTTCTACATCCCAATGGTGGGATGAGGTCAAGTTGCGCATCAAACGCTACGCAATTCAGTATTGCGTGACCCGCGCACGGCGTCGAAGAGAAAAATTCTCCAAGCTGTGCGCGGAGGTGAAGTTCGGCGACCCTTCGGCAGTCATCGCTTTGCAGACTTATCTCGATGAAAAGTACCACGGTGCCCGCGTAAGGGCCCGTGTCGAAGCGGTGGAAGCCGAGGAGCGCCCTTCACTGAGGTTCTACCAGTCCGTTAGCTCATCGGCAGGTGACAGACGCGTCCCGTCTGTACGCGCTACTGATGGGACCGTGGTTAGTGACCCTCACGGCATTGTCCGCGTATATAAAGAGTATTATTCGAGTTTGTTTACGCGTGGCAATGTCGACTTGTCGGCACAGGCTGATTTATTGAGGGGAATCTCAAAAACCGTTCCCCACGATGTCAATGATATTTTGGGGGGCGAAATAACCACTGTTGAGCTTTGGAAGGCGCTTTGGCAGATGAAGAATGGCAAGTCCCCGGGTTCGGACGGGCTTCCGAGGGAGTTCTACCGAACCTTCTGGGCAATAATAGGACCCGACATCAGAGCCGTCTTCGAGGACGCCTTCCAAAACGGACTGTTAAACCAAAGTCAACGTCTGGGCATGATTACTTTGCTGCCCAAGTCTGGGGACCCCTTGGATCCCCGTAACAAGCGTCCGATCACCTTGTTAAATGTGGACTACAAGTTGCTGGCTAAGGCTTTGTGCAACCGCCTTGCACTGGCTATGCCGCATCTTGTGGGTGATCTCCAGACTTGTGCAGTGAAGGGTCATTGCATCCAGCAGAACTTGTGGTTGATGCGCGACTTGACCGACTTTGTTATTGAGCGTGATCTGCCATGTGCATTGGTGTCTCTGGACCAGCAGAAGGCCTTTGACATGGTGGATCGCGGTTTTTTAATGAATGTATTGGAGACCTTTCAGTTGCACCCAAATTTTCGTAATTGCATTTCTGTTTTGTATGAAGAAAGTTTCAGTTCTGTTATCGTAAATGGGTTTTGTTCGGAGGTTTTTAACGTAGAGAGGGGGGTGCGCCAGGGGTGCCCTCTGTCTCCATTACTTTATGTTTTGTTTAGCGAGTCCCTCTCTCGTCTTTTGGAAAGGGACTCCAGACTTGTTCCATTCGTTGTGCCAGAGGGTGCCAAAGTGAAATGCGCTCAATATGCAGATGACGTGACATGTGTGCTTTTTACGTGACCCGTCATACGGGACATGGGCGGCGATCATGGGGGGACGGGGGGGGACATGTCCCCCCCAATATTTGGTGGCATAGTTTTTTTATAAGCATATGTTTTGTATTTTTTTATGATATCGCTAGTTATTTCAAAATAGAAAATGCTTAGATGCAACTTAAAAGGCCTGGGAAGTGCCATTTCCAGCAATCTGGGAGGCATTTTCGGCCAAATTTTTCTTTTCTTCTTCGCGCCAACTTATGGTGGCGCTACGCTTAGATAGTCTGGGTACAAGCTTTGCTCCTCCCTTGGCAAATTCCTCGCAAGGCACCTGTCTAACCGTGTCACAATTTGTTACTATATATATGACCGAAAGTAGTTTTTACTTTTTTTTGAAATGAATAGCTAGACGGACCGCATCCGTAATGAAATTTGGTTGGAATCTTGTGTATGAGTGTAAGTACGTACAATCACGCACACATATGATCCACATCGATATGGGTTCTCTGGGTTTCCATTTGGCCTGTTTCCTACAAGATTTCTAACCGCAGGTGCTTAGCCAAGGGAGGGGGGGGTGAAGGGTGGAGACCGCCCTTCCCCTCGAGCATATTTTTTTTGTATTTTCTATGATATCGAAGTTTTATAGTAGCCGTTATAAGAGGTTTCAATATTTTTACACCAATAATTTAACTGTGTCTGAATTTTCGAAAATTCTTTGAACAACATTCTTCATCATACTTCCCTCTACTCGTGCAATTTTGACCGGTCTGTTAGGGGTTGAGGTTTTTTTTCTATATTGGTTGTCCATAGATTAAATTTTGTGCAACATTATGGGTATGTTTTGAAGTGAATTTATTATTCAAATTCTGAACAAATAATGGGCTTAAAACCTTGAAAAGTGGGGCTGACGGGTATTAAGGGGCGTTACGTAGAATTACCTACAAAATCAATGATCCACAGGAGATGCAATGAGGTCGAACATGATGTGTGACTGGTGACAATCTTGAAAAAAGGTATGATGAATGAAGAAAAAAATCTATTAGGTAAAACTTGGTTCTCAGGCAAAGGTGTACATCTGGTTGGTCATTTTGAAGCCCGAGAAGTGCCATTTCCAGTGGTCTGGGGGGCTATCAAAACCAAAAATTTTCTTGTACGCTGCGCGCCAACCAATGGTGGCCCTCCGCTTTGATAGTAATTTGCCTGCATCCAAGCAAATGTCCCCCCCAATATTTGAAACAGATCGCCGCCCCTGATACGGGATACAAAACGTCACGGCCAAACGGCACTACCAAACCATCCCATTCTTACAAACGAACCTCAGGTCAAGCGAGCCAAAAAAAGTACATACGCTCACCGACCTGCAGAGACAAAACTGCATTCTTAAAAAGTAATTTTTCTGCAGATGTCATGGAAATATGGAAACACAAAATTATATATCATACCAACACTACTTACTGATCTACACCTTTAGCCTTCTACAGTACATTGATATATGCATCATTTAGTTAGTTCTTGTTTAGGTATATAATGAGTCTCGGTTTTTTCCAACTTGTTATAGTGATCTAACTAGATTGCCTTAAGATGTTGATATGTGTTTTTATTGATATCATGCACATTTGTGAGGAGGCGGGAGGTAGATACTGACTACCCATGGTGATGTGTTTTGCAAATGATATCATTCATATTTATTAGGGGCATGGCCTAGCATTATTTCTTTTACAAAAGTTGACGAATTTGCTTTACTTTCCTAAACATTTGTTTCTCTGAATCTTTTCAATCTGAAACTTAGTGAATCTAACAGATATCAGCAATGAAGAAATGTTCAATGGTTATTTGTTTAGGAAATATCCAAGAAAGTAAATTGCCTTAATGCTTTCATCTATAGGACCCATATTAACTGTTGGTGCATTAACATGTTTAACAACATGCAAAGTGATTGACAACAGTTTGGTAAATAATTTATTATACAGTTGCTGAGTCTTCAAGAGGGAGAACTTGAATGGGTGTCAAACCATTTAGGGCACAATGTCGACATCCATCGAATGTGATATCGACTCCATGAGTCTACAATTGAATGGACGAAAGTTGCCAAACTATTCATGGCAGTAGAGTCGGGAACAATTGCCCAACACAAAGGAAGGAAGACTTGGAGGTAAATGGTGAGTACACAAAGCATATGTGTGCTTTTACGTGCAAAGAAAACGGACCAAAGGCCAACAGAACCATAAACAGTCCCAATTTGTAAAACAACCACCACAAACAACCACCTGTAAAACAACCACCAAAAACTCAATTGAAACCCAGAAACACATCTCTCACTAACGTAGCGTTTAACGTGACGTGAAAAGGACACGGACCCAAAGGCCAACAGAAGCAAAACAAAAACAAACACTACAAACCGGCCCCCAAAACCACAAACAGAAAAAACCAACCCATATTATGTAACGACCACACAACCCCACACCTAACAACTAGTTCACTCCAAATTTAATCCAGGGAACGCCGTCCCGTAAGTAGACGACAGGCCTTTTAGGGTACCCATCATCCCATTCACACTAAGGGTGACGAGGGATAAGGTGTCCGGTGCCATTACCTGCGATGTTTCCCAATACGGGTCTTTTCAGGCACCTAGCCGTGTTCCCCTTTTCCTACGAGGGAGCAGAATTCTTAGCTCCTCGTCAACATTGATCGAGTGGACCTGCGTCAGGAACAGCAGGTCCACTAGCGACCATCGTGTCCGGTATAGCGGAAGCGACTGCTGGCAGGTTGGAAGGGCCGCTCGAGTCAATGAGATCAGTGGCCTGTTTTGTCTCATCAAACCAATCGGAGGCTGTAGGGCAGTCCTCCATTGGCGAGTCGGAATCTGGGCCACTCAATGTCTCTTGGGCCAGTTGACTCGGGGCCCGACTAGTATCACCGATAGCGGGCGCAGCTACCGGTGAACCAGTACAAGCGGCATCCTGCTCCGCATGCCACTTGCTAATACCATCTCCGCCGTTTTGTCCAGCTCCGCTTCAATGGGCAGAAGCCGGGAACGGGGACCGCTTCAACCACGCTCGTAGCCACTCTCGCAGCGTAAGAGCAGTCTGGGCATGGTAGAGGGGATATCGACTTCAGCTCGACTCGTCTAGTCCCGGTCTTGACACCCTTACATTCAAGGAATTCCGGCTCCTCGTAGCCGGTGACTTTCCCAAAACGCCCTAGTGTCCGCACAACAACCTGTTCAGATATGTCCAGAGGGAGATGGAGGACTGTCACCCACACCGAACTGTCATACGGTGTGACCTTCAGTCCCTCAACTCCCTCCAACACATGGACGCCTCGGACGCGGGCAGCCTCTGAGGTGAACCGAACATCAAAAACATTCATACCCCGGAGAGGTTTACGCCGAAGCGCGTCAACCTCTCCAGGGACCTTTAAACCAACGCAAAACTGGAAAAAAATTGTCCGGGGACGACCTTAGCCTCCCCCGAAAAACTCAACAATGCGATTTTGCTGTCACGGCGAGCCGCCATGACAGCTAGGGGTGTGGCAGGCCACACACCTATACGAAAACCAAAACAACGAAACAAAACCAAAACACCCAAACTACACTAAAACACACTACAAAACTAAAGAACACAGTGTGTGGTCAACGAAAAGTGGAGAGCAGCCGAAAACACGTCCGCACTCCAGGAAAGCATATGTGAAAACTGCTACTGCTTTTCTGCTCCAAATGAAAGTCGTCTCAGATTAATTGAGGTGAATGGTGAGAAGACATGTCAGAGCACATGGTTATATAACTCTCTTAAATATTTCGAAATATTAAAAGTTTACTGACTTTAACAACCAGTAACTGTGCATAAATAACTTGAATAAGAAGGGACAGTTGGTAGCTGAAGTCGTTTGGGTTTGGCAACAAAATGATGTCAAGCAAGAACATTTCCTTGTTGCTTCCTTCAGTAGCACGCTTTAAAATCTCTCTAGAATGGATTTGTAACATATTCTAACCTTTTCCCAATGTAATGTCATCAATGTGATAATAATAAACCATGAATGATAATCATGATAAGGGCCCAAGCACAGTCAAGTTGATTTCCGGCTAACTACTACTATCAATGCAATACATGTCATTAGTTGACCCATAGGTTAATCAGAAAACTTTCGAAACAACCCAAATTTCGAAGTCTTATACTAACAATGGAAGATAGGCATAGTAACGAAATATCCAAATACATTGAATTCTAATGTAGTGGTCTAGGCTGTTGCTCTTGTGTTTTTCAGCAATTGTCAATCAACTCTGCGTCAGTCGGCAGTAGACTGACAATTCACACCAACTGCTCTTTGGCCAATGAGTTCGGGTGCCCTAATTAATTGGAACCAACCCGAACTCCGTGTGTGACTGTATGTCACTAAATCAACTACAGTTCGTTCTATATAGTAAAGGCAACTATATTAAGATTTTAATTCTTTCAGATATTGAAATCACTTTACCAATCTTTGTATCATCTTTATGGCAGAGTCACACTCATGAAGTAAAAATTTAAGCAGGCTCAAATGTTCCTCTTAATCTTTTATCTTTCTTCATTTTCATATCTTTTTTATTATGCTTTCCTTGTGGTTTGCTTATTTTAACTTGGCTTTTACTTCTTTTGTATCATTTGCTTCTTTGTTTCCTAATACACTCTTCCTCTTTGTATCATTCAAATTTTGCTTTCATGGCGTCTTAGGGTAGGTTATCACTTTCTTGCTTTACCCACACAAAAGTGCAAAACATAAATATTCAGCACTAACAAATGCAGCAATTTCATGTTTTTAACCTTCCCTGTACTTGTAATTCACGTAGAAGCTGTACCAGAACCACACCCTAGCAAAAGCAGAAGACCATGGGTGGAAGAGAGTGAAGAAGAAGACAACGCACCTGGTCCGAGTAGTAAGTATAAAAGAAAGTAGGCTTGTTTGATACTTTCCAAGTTATGTGGTTAACAGTGTGCCCCAAAGATAGTTGATAATACTCTTAAATATGTGAGTGCAAAAAATTCACCACAGCCACTCACTAAGAAATCTGGCAAAGGTAAAAGAATACGAAAGCCAAAAATACCAATGCTGGAAGAGAGGACCATGCACTTGCTGCTGGAATTCACAGAGGTACAGAGGTGTTATGGCGAGGTTGACAATATCGTCTGGGCATAAAAGTCGGTTATCGTCTTTATAGTTGGATCGTCGAGCAACACTTTTATCGTCGGGAAGCTCAGGCAGCACTATTATAGTCGGGCAGCGCGAGTAAAGTGGGCTTGAAATACACTATAACGTCGGGTTATCGTCGGTTAGTATGCAGTATCGTCGACAAGGCAGAGAGCTTAGAGGAAACGAACAATAGGTTGTGGTTTTTGCTTCCAGGAGCAACAGCCACGAGGAAGAATGGCTACTAACAATAGATCAGACAGTAAACACATTGCAAGAGGACCGAGGCCATGACCAAACACTGCTGTACTGTATATTATCAATGTCAAGATACTGTACAAATCTGAATATAGACCTACAGAAAATATTTCTATTTTGAAAGCCTGAGTAAATCATGATTTTGTAATGAAACCTCGCTGATTTTCACAGATACATAATACATTACAGTACAGTTACATGAACATCAGAAATACAATCATACTTCCCAGTATCAATCACGCTGATACATTCCGTACCGCTGAAATACAGCCTATCCATTCGCCGGTCGGACCCGCACATACAGCTTTTAACCATTTATCTTATAAAAGTATTCCACGATCACTAGACAGCCCCCTCCCCCTCGCATCGCAACAACCCATCGCAACAACCCCTACCTACCCCTACTCCCCCCCCCCTTGCCTAAACTTTGCAATAGACTCGTATATTTGCCTTGCAAGGTACAAATATCCAGCAGATAAAATTATGGTCAACCCGTTACGGTCCAGAGTAACAATATGAAAAAATCAAACTCCAGTTCATATTGTTAAATAAACGTTGGTGTTACGAGAAAGGCTAATAAATGTCCTGTTGGAATTAATTGTATCCAATGAATTTATCTTGACGACCTGCCAACTTTTATACTTCAACAGCAAATATTACATGAGTACCGTGTAAATGGGTGAAAGTTTGCGAATAACAGGTGGCTGTCAGAAGACCATTCGTTTCTCGAGCTTTGGCACTGATCTAGATATTAATTGGGTCAGGCACCTGTTTACTAAACGACTGGGAAATTACGGGAATCATGTGATTGATCTTACAGCAAAAAGGAGGCCAGGTTATACGGGTTCGTGTATCATTTAATGCCATTTGAAATGATCACAACCAGAATATCTCTTGTTTTAATGTACACTGATAATAATTAGTTGTCTTGTTTGTGTATAGTAACACGAACTTCGTAACCGCCGAGGTGGTAGGGCTATTTGCATTTCACTGTGTTAAGACATACACGCATTTCACACGTCAGTCATATTATTGTCATTATTAAAACTTTTGATATGTCCTTCCTGTATTTACCCCTCGTTATTTAATCCTCTCTTTATCCTTCTACAGTTTATATTTTTCCCCTGACATATTTTCTTCTCTCCCCCTTTGTTTACTAATCCGTTTACTTCTTTATTTGTTTTGACCTTGCCCTCTGTAAACCTGCACTAGTACAGTAGTTGGCCTCTTGTATTTTCTGTTACTCGTCTTAGCGTCCGCAGTTCCTACTAGGGTCGAAACTAGCCCCCCCCCCCCTTGAATTTTTTTTGTAACATATCACCAGAAATAACGTTTTTTGGGGGGGTTACTTTGACGGGGGCGTACAAATTGTTATAAATGGCGATTTTTTTTTTCAACTTTATCAGGAGGCTAGCACCGCCCCTGACATAACCCGAAATCAGCTACCCTGCCCCCCCCCCGGGAAATCTTCGGTACTAAAATGAAAGCCTTAATTTAAATACAGAAGATGTAATACAAGCATGTTTGAGGGAGGATGGTCATCTCTTTTTGGAATATGTGATGGTCGTAAAAAAAAAACCTTTTGTTCGTTGTACACAGCTTAATACTGTGTTGCCTCTCCCCGACTATCGATGACCGCTGGTATTGCCTTCTTCAAGTTGTTGATGTAGATTCGGCACTTTTTTGGGGTCACCCGCTCCCTCCAGAACTTGAGAATTCCTTCTACCAGTTCCTCCCTGTGTCGATTCCATTCTTTCCGTAGGAAAGTCTTGAACTCATGCCACACCTTTTCGATCGGACTTAGGTCAGGGCTCTCTGGGGGAGTCTTCCACCATGTAATATTGGTTTCCTCCTTGCGGTACAGACTGATGTTTTGGGTCGTTATCTGGCATGAGACGAAAACCTTGTGGAAAATTGTTTGCGACCGAAAGGCAGGAGAGCTTCTCGTAGAATGTCCACGAAGAGCTCTTCACGCATTATCCCATCGAAGATGAAGATGTCAGTAGAAAAGAACTTCGAGATCCCTGCCACCATTCGAATACAGTTTCTGTCGAAGAAAGCCATTACCGTGTAGTATATTCAGTACCAAAATTATTTCAGTAAAGTCGTCAGTGCAAGCAGTGGATCCTGCATGTGGAATCTTGCTCGTCGGAAAAGCTTTGGAGGAGAGAGCTGACGCCTTCAAAATTCGCTGGGCGAACTACAGAGTCACCGATTGGGTTGCGAAAGAAAAGACGAGACTGCCCTTGCCAAAGCGGCAATGTCGGCTGGATAGCGACAATTGGAAAACAACTCAACCGTCTTTCTATCAGATGGATGAAGAAGTAACCATTAAGAAGGCGGACGGAACTCCTGGAGAGTGTGTGAAAGTCGAGGAAAACGACCCTTTTAACTGCGTAGTAAGAAGCAAGGATTTACAATCGCCCCCCCCCCCCCCCCCCCGAAGAAATGTACGCCTCTTTACCATTTCGTTATCATAGGGTAAACTTGCATTAAGTCTTCCTCTGGTTATTTTTTAATCTCAATACAGTATCTCGATAACGATATCACCTTTCATAAAATATAACGTTAATATCTTGTTACAAGTAAATTAATGGTTTATGAACTTGTACTGATACTTGTTTACTCGTCCAGTGAAAGTACGGGGTAGGCGGTTTTACAATATCTCACGCAACATATAGTGGCGAAGCACCTCGTAATTTGTTATAGAAAGCCCGAGAAACATTGGCTTAGAATATGTTCCTATAATGAAGCAAATTAGCAACTACTTTGTATATTCTGCTTAGTTGTCTCGTTCTCAAAAATAAACATTTTTTAGTCGCGCACGTTACAATTGACCTGAAGACCATGTTTATATTAATTAAGGTGCATCTTCTTTTTTTTTTTTTTTTTTTTTTTGGAAATCTTGAGGTACGGCCGATTTTTAACACTTCATTTGACAACTTAATCTTTAAGACTGTTTGGGCGTACAGTATCTGTAGACTAGAATCAACAATTCAACACAAATTTCCTGAAATTTTTCACCGAAAGCCCGAGGAACATTATAACTACAAATATTCTTCTTGGTTGTCTCGTTCTGAAAATGCGTTTTTTTTTGGTCGTTCACCGTATCGACATTATATATATCCTTCCAGATTCATGGCAAAAGCAGAAGCCTTAAGTATGGAGTGGCTCAAGGAACTGAATCTGGTCGAATGAACGGATCGGAGGCAACCTTTGGTAGAGATTGTACATACTGTTCGTCGGGATGTCGTCAGCCACCAAAGAAAACCTGTCACCAAGAAAACCTGGAAAACGAAACCCCGCGCAGGCGCCCCGCACAACGTAAGCGAGCAACTTCAAGCAAGGCTCCGTCGACGGCGAAGAAGACGAGGACGCTGGTGCCAAAAAGGCTACGGTCAGCTGTCATTTACACCTTTCCATTTAATTCGTTTGATAACCCGCTCGGACACAGCAACAAATTTCGGAAAGAAGTACTTATATAAATGTCGCACTGTGTGTATACAGCGTACTGTACATCTGTAAAAGAGACGATTTGAAAAGTTGAAGTTGAAAAGTACAGGTTCCAGACAGGGGATCGCGCTACCTTTTTCTCCTCATTAACGATCAACATGGTAGAAGAAGATAAATCGATACCATGTTCTTCATAGATGTCCTCATACACAATAGGGGTGGAACTTAATCGCCCTAATACAACAACAGTAATTTATGCTCACAAACTTTTGTTGCCAAAGTTATGCTAAGCCCTGATATCAATTGCAACACACATCAGTGTGTGAAGACTATCTACCATTATCATCATACCAAGTTTGACGAAATTCCGACTAGTAATAGTAGCCAAGTAATTGCAATTTGGAGTTTTTTACGTTTGACCCCATGACCTCATTAATATTCATATGAGCACCAAAATCAACAGGGTTCATGTACTTACTATGGGCCACCCACTCACCAAGTATGGTAATGATTGGTCATTCCCTTGTTGAGTTATTGTGCATACAAACTTTTCATAACGAAATAATGCTAGCCCCCCCCCCCTTATAAACATGCATGATATCAATTGCAACACACATCAGTGTGTGGAGACTATCTACCAATATCATCATACCAAGTTTGACAAAATTCCAATAAATAGTAGCCAAGTTATTGCAACTTGGGAGTTTTTCACGTTTGACCCGTGACCTCATTAATATTTTTTAACTTTGACCTCGTATAACTTCGCACACGAAGGTCACACGGGGGTCAACCTATCGACATTTATGATCAGAAGGCACCTTTGACATCTGAAAATAGCATCGAAACTGTAAAAATCCCCAAAACACGAAAAGGTCACCAGAGGTCAAATTGAGGTCAAGGGTCATCCAGATGCGGGTCGACAACTGGATTACATTGAAGCAACTCCCAACCTTAACGGACAGTTCGTTCTCAAGTTATCACAAAAATACTACTTTTTTATCATTAATTGACCTTTGGTGACCTCGGATACCATGACCGTTAAGTTTCAAAATGTTTCACTAACCAGTTCACAACTTGTCCCAAAATATCAACCTTGTCGCACATTGGCACTGGGAGTTATTGCAGTTTTAGTATTTTGGGTTTTTGGACCATAACTGACCTTTGGTGACCTTTGTGGGCACCAAAAACAATAGGGTTCATCTACTCACTATGGGCCACCCACCCACCAAGTTTGATCATGATCAGTCAACCCCTTGTTGAGTTATCGTGCATACAAACTAAAGCGTCACACACACACACACGCCTACTCACCTCCACAATAATATTGGGACCAGTAACTTGGTACGTTTTGCACCAACAATTGTTGGACCTGATTTGTGGGACCAGAATGTACACCTTATGTGTGGGACCTTAAAAAACACACCTTTGTGGGACCAGTCCAAATATGTGGGACCACAAAAACACACCTAAGAAACATTATTTGTGGGACCAGACCAAATTGTGGGACCAAAAAAGCACACCTGAGAAACATCATTTGTGGGAGCAGACCAAATTGTGGGACCAAAAAACACACCTGAGAAACATCATTTGTGGGACCAGATAAAACATGTTTCGAACTCAATTTGCGGAATCACACCCAATATGTGGGACCACTAATCATGCTGTTTCAACATTTCTGGGACCAAAACAGACCTTTTGAAAGGTTTGGGTACCAATCCCAAAATGCAGGATTAACTCCTTTATGGGACGTACCATCTAATGAACACAAATACAGAGTCTCTGTCTCTCAGACAGAACTTAAAGGAGCTTTGGTAGTTGAAACTTGAAAGATAATGATACATAACTTTCTTTACTGTTTCCCTCCAAATCAGCAATAGATATCCTGCAAAGATTTTCCCCAACAAATCTGCCTCAGGAATAACAATTTCCAACAGAAATTTCTTTAATCGGCAGAAAAAACGGATTACATTTCAATTTTTCTTAAGTTGACGTCCCAGCTCAATGAGTTTGAGGAATACTGTACAGAAAGTAAGGAACAAATTTATCTCTCATAACTACCTTTCCTCCTTTAGCTAGTATAGTGGCAAACTGGAATGTTGTGGTAAGAAAATTAGGTGGTGTATATATTTAAAGCAGCTGCTTTGTGCGACTACAGTGTAACATCAGTGCCACCATATACCTAGTCTTGTTAAGACCCTAGTATGAGCAGCCTAGTTTACCTTCCTTTTTCGCACAGCTATTTTCAGACATCTATTTGCTGTACTGCCCAGAGAATGCCCCCTGCAACGCTTTCAATGAATACTAGGGTCTTGTACATTTCTTACTAGCAATCTTATGTTTTCCCTTGAAGAAAGGCAGATTTGCTTCAGTTAAGCAAAGAAACCAATCAGGTTTGCCAAATGGGCCCATTTTCCCGAAAATGTTTAATCAACCCCTACCTCCCGAAGTGAACAGTCACTTGATCTAAGATTGGTTTATACACTGGGAGACTGTGGCTGATTGCTGAGGAAGAAACATGACTTCATATGACATGCAATTTTGTAACTCAAGTATCAATAAAGATTTTGTACTTTTCATGACTTCACACCCCTCTTTGGAGAAATGTCCAAGACGTTTGTAACGGACAGATCCTCAGGCATGTACAATTCATTGGACATGCACATTCGTGATAGACATTAACAGGCTCTGAGACATGTACACATGCTAAAAAAGAGTATTTTGAACGTCTAGTCAAGACTACTGTAACATACAGTAGACATACAAGACCACTGTAACATACTGTACCATACACCTACTGTAATTGTTTGTAGATGCATGTCGTTTCCTTGCATTGTATGTCATTAGATGTCTATAATGTTAAAAAGAAAGTAATGGGTAGGAGTTTAATGTTTCTCAAAGTTTCTTGATTCATACTCATCTAAATTAGGATAATATGGAAGTGATATTCAAATAAAACCTTGTGTGCTATCTGTTGGAATACCTTTCCCTTGGTTACACAGAAGCTTTAATTTATTGTGTTCATTTTTTACTATTTGAATCACCAAGGTTGCTTCAAAAAAGTGTGAAAGTCATGAGAAACTGGGCATAATCATGACTAATTTCGAAATGCAGGTCACAAAGGTACATTTTGAACTACCCTTGATATGTTTCAACCTAGTTGTTGTGGCAACAATGATATTTTCCCAGCCTTTTGTGTATCATTTTCATCCTCTAAAGTGGTAAATTTGTTGAGAAATCATCCTGAATCAGTGGGCTGAAATTTGCCCCTTGTCATAAATCATAAATAGGAAAAAACATATTGTTTTTTATCACTTACAAATGAAAGAATGCAGAATGAAAACCAATTTTAGCAGAATTTTCCTTTGTAATTCTTGTTTTTTTTAATCTAAGCCACTTTTCATTTTGGGACTTACAGCAATGAATCACTTTTTCCCTTCTTTTTACTAATTAAGGTGATCATGTGATGCTCGACTTATACATATTCAACCAAACTTCAAGACAATGAACCAATGAACCTTGTTACAAAAAGATTGTGGCCAATCAAAAGAGTGTTCATAGTAGGGATGTAAAAAACATAAGAAAAAATTGGCTAATAGCGGTTTATAAAGACATTGCATTGGTGTAATTCCTCAGATATTGCTTTCAGATATCGACCTATAAAATCTTAAAAGTATTTTGCATTCAATGATTTGAAAGTTGCACATTTGGGAACTTAGAAAAGTTTGAAAACCATAAAACTTAGCCAATTTTGAAAAACCCATAAACAAGACTGAACTCGAGTCTAGTCCAAAAAAGGCAAAACTCTTCAGCACCTTGTAACATTAAAGTCAGCTTGACCAATAGCAACTAGCGATACCTGAAGAGCGATTATTCTACTTTGCAAGAAGATGAGTCTAAGAGTAAAAAGGAAATCACCACTTCAAGTGGCTGAAGAGTACATATCATTGAAGAGAGACAGAGAAGATTGCTTTTCAGTTAAAATGACCGAATTGAAAGGTAAGTTTATGTTAACTTGGCATATTTAGAATAAGACTAAAATTTTACACTGCAGATGATTCATCAGTATTCATAGGTAGCCTTAGTTAGTTGTGGTCACTGAAATGTTGTTTATCTATAGTTTGGGTACCGTACAGTCCTTGCTGGAGAATAGTACAGAGTGTACAATACTGTACACTAAGAATATTAACAAAACTAAGATATACAGTCAGCAAATATCCCTTCACTAAGGTGTAGGTTTCAGATTAGACTAAGTAATAGATTTTGCAATTTTTATGTTTGCTTCAATATAACTGTCACTGACAAAACCAAATTGGTTTAAACCTCACTAGAAATGGATACAAAATTTTGTTTAACTTTAAAGCTAGTATTGTACCCTACAAACTGTTACCAGAGATTAATAGGCAACACACAAGACGACTGAATGTCCCAGTGAGGTAAATATCTTCCAAGTTGGAAATAAAATAGGTAAAGAATTTTGACCCAAGGTGACCATATTTAAATATTTCGCATTTTTGAGGACAATAGAGCAAACATTAAATTTCTCTTTCAATTATTTTAACCTTATAAAATATGGATTCGTTTTGTTTCACCTTATTTAGTAGAGTACTGTTCTTACATACAGTCTTAAATAGAGCTCTTTTTTTTTACTTAGGAGTCAGTATTTACACATGCACCCTGTAAGAGATAAAATATAAACCAGTAAATGTGGAACTATTTAATATTAACTTCCTGTTATCTAGAGCACCAATGTGTGCAAAATAAACTGGCTTTGATTTCAATAATTATAAACATAGGTGAGTGGCCTTGAGGATAAAAGTAAAATTAATTTGTAAAATCATTTCATCTGATCTCATTACTTGCCATAACCAAGTCCATAGAATCTGTAATGCTTGTGATGGTACAAAAATTTAGCCAATATTTTTTAGAAGCAAAACAATATGGTAACTACACACTTCAACCCATTATTATGTTCAATCAATTTAATGCCACATTTAAACTTGTACTGTATGAAGTACCTAGGGGAAGGATTTGGTCAAAATTCTTAAACTCTTTTTATCACAACCTTGGAGGAAATTGAACTCATTGTGACATTTGTGTGTTCATTTGGAATGTCTGAGAACAATTAAGAAAACTTCTAGCAATTTTAGAGTGCTATACCTTGGAGCCAATACAGACTATACCTGTAGTCTAGATGTATAATGGTGTCATTTTCCTAGGTTATTTCCCTGTACTAGCTGTGTATGAAAGTGTTTTTGAAAACTGAGAGTGTTGTTAACCCATTTGGTATAATATGATGCAATATTTACAGCTTATTATACCCAGTAAAAGTTTTGTATTTGAAAATGCAAACTCAAGGTCTGTGAAAAGGTGGGGGAGGGGAATTGCACGCTATAGTATCCCCCCCCCCTCCATGCATAACCACCACTGCCAGTGACCTGCAGAAACACATGCAGAGAATCTGTGAAGTGTGATTTCAAATTGTCAATGGCCTCAAGAAAAGAAACATTAAAAATGTACACTTAACATGGGGGAAGGGTGAGTTTATGGTAAATTTTACATTTGTTCCCAGAAAACATAACGTACGAGCTGTATGAATAATACGTACATACCTGTGTGGGATATTTTCTTAGTCTTATAAAGCTGTCTGATCTCTTACAACTGCAAAAGTCTGAATGAATGCTTAAGAAAGTTTGTAATATACTCATTACAGGAAGAGGTGTTTTTGCAGAAAGAAAGATTTCCTGTGGGGAATTTCTTGTAGAATACAGAGGAGAATTACTCTCAAGTGAAGAGGGGGAAAGACGGGGGGAAAAAAATCCCAGTGTTTTCAGATATTTTTTCCAACATGGAGATAATCAAGCTTGGTAAGTAATGTGCTTTTTTTGAAATATATTTTTCCAGTGTCTATTTATTTATTTTATTTCATTGTTTTTTTTTACCTTTTTTTCTTTGCCTCGATCTTTTCAAATATATAAATGATCCTGAAAAGCAGGGGATCTAGTTCTACCTGTTTAGCCATTAAAATTCAAATTATGCATGAACAATTAACAGTTCTTGAAAATCTCTTCAAAGCTTATAGGTTTGCCTATAACCACAGATTCATGTTGACATATCTCTTTTCCATATTTTTGCAATTTCCCTATAAAGTATAGTGGCAAATTCTAACGGTAGCACGAGACCTTGAGCAAAAATATTTATGATTTCAAGCACAGGGCAATGCAGCTATTTGAATTGATGCAACCACCATTTAACATTTCTTCACTTCACTTCTGTTAAAGAGACAACATAGAAGTGTTTGTTTTGGTCTTTCTTTCCATAGGAACAAACAAAATTAACAAATAGAGTTCTAAGCTCAATGTGAAAATAGAATAATTGGTTGTGTGAACTGCTATCAGTTGGTACTGATTCTAATTTTAACACAAGTTTGGCCCGATGCAGCACATAAAGGATGACTACTTTATCTGTCTTCAGTATACACAATAGCATGTACAGTATGTTGTCATTTGAATACCAGTTCAGTTTGTGAAAACTTGCAGACAAAGATATATCATGTGGAAACATAATCTGAACACCTGGTTAAATTTGTACAGTATCATTATCCTACATTTATTTTCAAGAAATTCAATAGTTTTCACCATTTAATTGTGTACCAACTTTGCTATAAACATAATATGTATACAGTAACAGTTGAAAAGTCACTTGGTCAGGGCGGCATTAAGTTTTTTGTTCATTTGAGAATATACCTAAACTGTCTGCCTAGCACAAGAAATCAACATAACTAAATAGCGCAGGCTCCCAAAACGGCACAAGGAAGCTTATAACATGAATTGCTGAGAGTGGTGGGGGGGGGGGGGGGAATCAGTGGTGTACAAAAAGGGTGCTGGGAAAAAGGATGTTTGAAGGGAGAAACCATATTCTGTACCAATACAGTTTCAACATTTTCCCTGGGTTAATTCTGCAACTAGTTGGGTGAAAATCACTCAGTCGGGTGAAATTTATGTCTTTCCATCCAATTAGGTGCTCCACAGTGGGGAATCTCGCATCCTTACGTCTGCATACTCAATCTCAAATTTTATCAAACGCGGTTATGTTCTTTTGATTTCCTTTGAATGTACAAGACAAGGTACAATTGGCTAATGTTACACACCCATTCCCATCATTCAAATTATGCATGCATTCTGGTTCTGCCTGAGTCAGCATTTTGATACAATACACATTTAATTCTCCATTGGAAAGTCAAAAAGCCACATGTGTAGCTATAAAGGTGATCCAGTTTGCACGCCCGATAAGTGCTTGTTTGTCCATAAACAGGGTTCATCTCCACCCCCCCCCCCGCCCACAAGTTTCAAACCCTGGCACCACCACTGTTGTCATCAAGTGTTTCAAGTTTCATTCATAAATTTCCTGATAATTTGATCACCAACACATAACCTCACAATGCACTTAGTAGCAGGAGTAACCACTATACAAAATTTCTTACCTCGATCAATTTTTAGGTTCCACATATTTTAGTATTGATGCAACACCTGAGCCGGCACATGATGCGCCAAAACTGGGCCGCTTAGTTAACCATGGTGACAGGTTTCAGTGCAATGCCAAGATGAAAGTTGTCAACCATGAAAACATCCCACACTTGTGTCTGTTTGCCATAAAAGATATTGAAGTTGGAGCAGAGGTACTTTATGACTATGGGATAGAAAATCTCCCATGGTTACAAAAGGTAAGTTTAACAACAATGACAATGTTCACTCTTGTCTAGTTGAGAATGAAACAAACAAGGTGCATGGTCCTAAAAATCCTATGTAATAAAAAATTCTACTTGTGCAATTTTCTGTTTGTATTTCATTCTACTTTACATTGAAACATAAACATTGTGCATACTGTAAATAGGCAATCAATGTAGTGACATACCATACCAGCAATATTGGTGGTGCATATATATATCAACCACCAGTGACAATGTAAGCCTGCAGAATCTCACACCTTTGAATTTGAAAACTGAATTGTAATAACCAAACCCAAGGGATATTACTACTAGGAAGTATCACAGGAAGCCAAAAAAACCCCTCATTTCATGGGATGATTATTGGCCTTAAACCAGGCCTTGATCCAATTCAGATCTAATTTTATTTGTGATGGCTAAATTAGGTTAATTAATGGAGCAGTATAAATGAACACCAGTTTCCTTTGTTGTTTAAATGCCATCATTTTCTCTGTGGTGCCATCTAGTTTACTTTTCTTTATTTAGAGAAAAATAGAGATTCACTGACTTATTATAACTATTTTGTAGATATAACAACTTATATTTGATACTGTTTTGATTCAATTTGTTTGTGTTGTTTTCTACATGTACATTAGTTCTCAACACAGTGTACAACATATGTTCTTAATTATTTGAAACTCACACTACCCGGACTGCCTTATGTACAGCTGTTAGTGCATATGAACAATTACCTATTTAGCACATAAGTTTTCTTTTGACATTTCAGTCCACCATCTGCACCACAATTCAGCGATGCAAGTGATTCTTGTATCAATTCAATCCAGCCTGGTGAATCCATCCAGCCTGATAACAACCAACCAAGTGCTGATGCCCCTGCACCAGAGCAAGAAACACCTTCAGCAAATGTAAGCTTAGTTTTCATATTCAAAGTATACAGTAACTGTATTGTTTGGTTTGGAATTGTCAGGCCCATTGTACTACTCCCCACAAAACTTAAATGTGATTCACTTAAATTTCTTGTATCATAACAGTTCACCAAAGAAGATGAACAGCAAAGTGAACAAACCCGCACCACATCTCGTTGGTACAGGAAATGATTCTGGTGAATCCATCCAGTCTGGAAACAACCAACCAAGTGCTGATGCTCCAGCACGAAAGCAAGAGAAAACTTGTGAGTTTTGTTATGTTGTTGGTTTCCACTGACATCAACGTAGGCTCAAATGTGGGACTATATTCAACCTGCTGCATATAGTTTTAAGGGTAATTTCTGGCCTTGTAATTCATGTTTTATATTCCCACAGGATTATTTTACTAAAATGTGCTAAGAATTAACTTAATTAGTGGTACTTAACAGGGGTATAGCAGCTTCATACGTAGTACATACTGGGAAGAAACTGTATTGTCAGTTGCCACTTTCATTTACGGTAGGCTAAAATGAGTACCAGAAATGTGGGACCGACCTGCTGTTAAAAGGATAATTCCTGGTCTTACACTTCTTGTTTTTAATACACCCCTACAGAAGTGTTCAACAAAATCTGCTTAGTTTTACTCAGTTAGTATTACATAGTTGGCATCTAATTGTCTGTTCCCTCTAACATCAACACATAGGCCCTAATGAGCACAGAAATTGTGGGACCAACCTGCCAATTAACCAACCGCCAATTAGGGCGAAATTGAACAATAGGAGAGTAGAAAATTGACGCTAAGGCGAACATGTTGTTTCGCCTTAACGTTTTTACTACCATTTCTAGGCATAATTTTTTGTCGCAAATAGTCTTATTTTGTTCTTCACTGTCTAAAACTAGGGTTTGGTTAGTTTAAAGGTCAGAGGTTATGTACTATATGAGGAATTTATGGTTTATTTTAGTGTGCAAATCAATGGGGAATTCGCCCAACCGCAGAATTTAGCCGAATATATATATGTGTATGTATATATATATATGTGTGTATATATATATATGTGTGTATATATATATATGTGTGTATATATATATATATGTGTGTATATATATATATGTGTGTATATATATATATGTGTGTATATATATATATGTATATATGTATATATGTATATGTATATGTATATATGTATATATATATATGTATATATCTATATGTATATATGTATATATCTATATGTATATGTATATATCTATATGTATATGTATATATGTATATGTATATATCTATATGTATATATATATATATATGTATATATATATATATATACATATATACATATATATATACATATATATATATATATATAGATATTATATTCCTGGCCTAGCATAATCCTGTTTTATATCCCCACAGAATTGTTTAAGAAATACTGCCATTTTTTTCTGATTAGTAGTCCTCAATAAGGATGCCAGCTTTTTATATATTTCATACTGAGCAGAAACAACTGTGTTAATGTTACCACTTTCATTTACAGTATAGGCTTCAATGAGCACAAAAAATGTGGGACCAGCCTGCTGTTGGTTAAAATGATAAATCATGGCTAGCTTGCACTTCTTGTTTTATATCCCCACCAAATTGTTTTACAATTAAAATCTGCTTAGTTTTACCCAATTAGTATAGTCCTAACAGGGGTGGCAGCTTTATAAATACTAGGTAGAAGCAGCTGTCTTCTCAGTTTCCACAAACATTTACAGTAGGATCTAATAAGAACAGAAAATGTGGGACCACCGAACCTGTCAACCTGCTGTTAATAACTTTAAAGGGTAGTTTCTGGACTTGCACTTAGTTTTTGTATTCCCACAGAATTTTTTTAACAAATGTGCTAAGCTTAACTTAATTAGTAGTACTTAACAGGGGTATAGCAGCTTGATATGTAATATATACTGGGAAGCAACTATTGTCAGTTAACACTTTCCTTTACTGTAGGATCAAATGAGCACCAAAAATGTGGGACCAACCTGCTGTTGGGTAAAATGGAGAATTCCTGGCCTTGCACTTCTTGTTTTATAACAGGGGTAGCAGCTTCATATATACTGGGTAGAAGCAGCTGTGTTTTTAGTTTCCACAAACATTTACAGTACGATCTAATAAGAACAGAAAATGTGGGACCACCGAACCTGTCAACCTGCTGTTAATAACTTTAAAGGGTAGTTTCTGGACTTGCACTTACTTTTTGTATTCCCACAGAATTTTTTTAACAAATGTGCTAAGCTTAACTTAATTAGTAGTACTAAACAGGGGTATAGCAGCTTGATATGTATTATATACTGGGAAGCAACTGTATTGTCAGTTAACACTTTCATTTATGGTAGGATCAAATGAGCACAAAAAATGTGGGACCAACCTGCTGTTGGGTAAAATGGAGAATTCCTGGCCTTGCACTTCTTGTTTTACACCCCTACAGAAGTGTTCAACAAAATCTGTTGAGTTTTACTCAGTTAGTTTTCCTAACATAGTTGGCAGCTACTTGTTGTACCAAATGTGCTGAGTTTTACTTTATTAATAGTCCTACACAGGGTACAGCAGTTTGATATAAACTGGGAAGCAACTGTATTGTCAGAATTATCACATATATTTACAGTAGACTCAAATGAGCACAGACAATTGTGGGACCAACCTGCTGTGTGTTCTGTGCACAGAAGTGTTTAACAAAATCTGCTAAGTTTGACTCTATTACTAGTCCTAGCATGGTTGGCAGCTTTATATGCACTTACTGGGCAGATGCCCACCAACATTCTGTTCCCAACATTCTGTTCCCACCAACATTTACAGTAGGCCCCAATGAGCACAGAAAATGTGGGACCATTTAACCTGTGGATATATACAGTATATAGTTAAAGATAATTCCTGACTCAGCACTTCGTTTTTTATATCCCCACAGAATTGTTTAAGAAATAATGCTTCGTTTTTTTTTTCGATTAGCAGTTCTCAACAAGGATGACAGTTTTATAGGTATTTCATACTGGGCAGAATTACCAACAATGTTATCAGTTTCCACTTTAAACACTATTCACATGGCTAAAATGAGCACAGAAATTGTGGGACCATGCAACCTGCTGCATATAGTTGTAAGGGTATTTTTGGCCTTGCACCTCATGTTTTATATTCCCACAGGATTATTTTACTAAAATCTGCTTAGTTTTCCTCAATTAGTAGTGTTGATGCTCCATCGTAATTTTACAAAGTAATATGACAGAGTAACAGTTTTTCCTTCTCTGTTACAGAACGGAAGATGGGTTGATGAAATTGCGTGCTTGCAGAATACAGATGGACAGAAACGAATTGACTCTGAGTTGATGTATAACAAGAAATGCAAAATTGCAAATGGTAGTGAAAGTGCCCAAATATATGTTGGTGCATTAAATGGCAATCCAGTAGCTGTTAAAAGGATAAAGATCTTTTACAAAATGAGCAAATCATTTCTAATATTGTGGCAGAAAAGTCAATGAGTCATGTGCTCCCACTTCTTTGTAGTAAAGAAGATGATGATTTTGCATACTTGGTGTCTCCTCTGTGTGAGTGGAATTTGCAAGAAGTTGTTGAAGATAGCAACTGCCCATTGAAAGGTTCATTGTCAACTGAAAGGAGATGGCAGCTTTGTAAAGAGTTTCTTCTTGGTCTGCAAGAATTACATGAAGCTGGCATCATGCACCGAGATATAAAACCAACAAATATTCTACTTGGTAAGTGACAATCACAAAATAATTATATGAACTCATACAGTTTAACTCTCTACTACAAAATCTGATATGAGACTATGAAAAAGAACTTCACTAACTGTACTTCAAGTTTGACTAATCTCTAGCTGTACCAATTTATTAAAAGAGCCTTGAATTTTGCACCATTTGAGTAATAAAATAAAATTTTAATACTTTTTTTCCAACTCCATACAATTTCAGATGTCACAGGGAAGTTACTTGTGGCAGATTTTGGGATAAGTCCACAGCTCTTTGGCAAATCATCAGTCGTAACGTCTGCGGTGGGAACATTGTGTTGGATGGCCAGTGAAGCCATAGGAGGTGACAGGACAAGATACACAATGGCATCTGACATTCAGGTATGAAAATGTTTCTACATTTTTTCCTATTCTCAAAGACTATCAGCCAATTAACCATTTCACATTCATTGGCATTTAATTACTATCAAAATGCCCAAATACACTTAAAAAGAATTCTGAAATCACTATAATGCACTTAAAATAAGTAAAACTCCCAAAAAATAGTATATACGGTTCAAAAAATTGCACCTTTCATGCGTACCATCCAATCAGATCTTCACAATGACAAATTTCTTTGACCAAAATTTTGCTCTTTCGTTATAGTAGTATGATCCAATTAAGAAAAATATTAAGACCAAAACAATATGAGATTTGTTATTTCTGTCTTCAAACAACAATGCAGCAGCTCGGTTTGGCTTCAGCACATGCCCATAGGGAATGTTTTATCCAAAACAGCAACTTTACAAGGTTTTGTATGAAAACAGAGATATGGACAGTGATTACTTGTTGAACTCATGGTCTCAACTTTTAACATGCTTAAAATTTTCCAACCAGTCAA
Organism: Apostichopus japonicus; assembly: GCF_037975245.1. Taxonomy (NCBI): domain Eukaryota; kingdom Metazoa; phylum Echinodermata; class Holothuroidea; order Aspidochirotida; family Stichopodidae; genus Apostichopus; species Apostichopus japonicus. Next base: position 17,923,540 of record NC_092577.1, read on the forward strand.
AATTATGGAAAAGAAGTACATCAATGTCAACAAGGGATATAAACCTAGCTATCATCAATAAAAGAGATCAGTTGATTTCTTGAACCATTATCTGTAAGTTTCTTGTGTATACTGTACATACAAACGCATAATCTGAGACTTAATAGCTCCAGTCTTTAAATATCTGCTGAGCCTGTATTGGCCCCAACTATATAGCAACTGCTATCACTAATATTTTGGTGTGGTATAATGCTGACAAAATTGTTAGAAGTTAACCCTGATTATTCTTGTATTAGTTACAGCTTTGGAAAAGAAAGATGTTTGCCTTTTAATAATTGATTGAGACTTCAGGTTGAAATTCTTTTATTGAAATCATAACTTGATTTGTTATGTAATTTTGTTGTTAGTTCATTTTAAATAATTTGTAATCCTGATCCCTGCATATATATTCATTCCAGTTTGTATGTTGTTAAACATGATTTCAATTTCATTTCACAAACCGCTCTTTTTACATTTTTTTCAATCTTCCCTTTTTCAATTATCTGTGACTTTAGATTTACATATTTTTTATTGTTGCGAGTATCCTAATTCCCGTTTATATAAAGCAATAAGGTTTTACTCACATACTTACTTAACACTTATAACTTAAAGAATAGGATTGGTCAAATGAAAATGGTAAATAATTAAACTAATCTTTTTACGTACCTCCGTTTAGTGAAAATCTGTTTACCTACTGTAGCACTTAGAACACGACATGGAGATCATATGAAATTATGTAAGTATGTCAGAAACCTGTTTATTAAATTCATGAGATGAAGGTGCATGGGGTAATTATACAAGTTCACGAAATGTAAGGGGATCTTTACCAATTGCATGGTTACAACATGCTTGACACTCAAGTGAACATGTACTACAGCTACCATATGACAATCATTGCTCTCATTTGCCTTATTTAGAATGCTGGATGCCTACTATACTACATATTGAGTGATGGTCACATGCCATATGAAACCTGTTTTCCATATCATCTGCAACCTCATGGCATACTGAGAAATAGACAAAATAATGACTACAGTCTTCACCACATTCCCAGCTCATCAGTATATGGAATTGCAGAGATGCTGCATCCTGAACCTAACAACCGTCCAAGTATTGAAGCCTGCCTCCAATTATTTCGGGGTAAGTAGTCAGGCTTAATAATTTATCATATATCATCTTATGCCACTCATTCCATCATCAGGCGGTTAATTACCACAGGTAAAATATCATTATCCAATCCCCTAAAAAATTTTGATGGCATCAATGTACAACACTATCTGTTTGAAGTGTTCTAGCATTGAGCAAAAATGAGAATATAACAGTTCAGTGGCATATTTCATCTCTTTCTCTGTAAAACAAATATGAAAAAATAATAATAAGGAAAGGTTGTCTATAATCAACAACTGTAAGAAATATATATTATGAAAGATCCACATGAACACTGCTAGCCCACATTTATCTCAAGTGTTCAGTACAGAACAGTCAGTTGTTCTACTAATGTACAAAATGCTATAGCTGTGAACATGTACATGACAATCCGCAATTAACAAATCTTCAATTTCCCCCCTCCCCCTGTTTTCTTGACTCAAAGGCAGCGGACTCCCTGTTGTTACTCTCGAGTGTGAGGTTTTTGGTAAAATAACCGAGTCCATTCACTGTAAACGAGGGGGGGGGGTGAAAAGTAGGATGAAAGTAGGATCAACATTTTCAAGGAAACAACAAAAGTATGATTTTGTAGACCAAAAGTAGGATATTTGCCGGCTTTCAGTGGTATAGTTGTCATCGATACTCACAAATGCTGATGGCACTATACTGCTTATTTAGACATTGTTTTCCCTATATACTCACAGCATTTACCATTATCTACTGTTTAGTCCAGAGTTGGTGGTACTCATCAGTTTTTCCCCTGGATTAATGTTTGAGTGCACTGATTGCTGTCCTGGGAAGGGGTCAAAGGGGAGGTCTCTCCCTGTCCTTAGATAATTTTTTTTTTTTTATTGATGGTGCTCAGATGGCAGATTATGCTACTTCAAACACTGACCTAGTCTAGTATTTCCAGAATGTGCATGCGCCTATGTTTTTCAAAGCTATCAATTTTTAAATTGCTTAAAGGAGATGTGTGAAATTCAAAATTACATTGTAAGGAACCATTCTTATCCTCCATGAACAGACAACGCAATAAAATGTGTTATATGATATGAATGTAGTGATAATCTCATGTTTCATTATAGCCAGATTAAATATGTACTTTTTCAAATTGTTTTATGAACCAAAATATAATGTTTAACCAGCTGTTTCGTATGTAGAAACTAATCTGGTATCTCTTTAATGGTGAATATTTGTCTTTCATAGTATTAGTTACTTTTGCCTTTGTAGAAAACTCTCCTGGTGATGACTCTACAGAAGAACAGGTTGAAACAACAAAGGGGAAACGATTTCTTGACATGGATCAAGAAATAGATGACGCAGCAGATTCTACTGATCAAAAAATGGTTAGTAATGAAGTATTTAGAACTGGACACTGCACACAATAAGCTTACAGCAATTTTCCAAACCTAATAGTACTGAATGTTGTTCTGTAGTGATGATTGAATCATTTGTGACATATCAATTACATCCTTTTGATGTTGAAGAATGTGGAATCATTAATAACTCCATTCACTACTGACAAGCTTGCGCCTAGTCATCTATGTCCTTTGATGAACTACATTCAGTATCAGCTGAACTAAACATGATGCAGCCATGTATTGCTACTTAAAGGTCTGCTGTATAGACCCCAAGTATAGCACGCTACCACAAAAAATTTAAGATTACATTATCAAGCTGCCTTGGTATTAATATGACCTCTCTTTTACCAATTAGTCTGCAATGCCTGCCACGTATTTTTTCTTGTATGAGGGTCTTAACGTTGTATGATATTACTACTGTAGACATGTATAAGGACATATTTCCACACAGTGTTTACACAAAGATGTCATGGTGTTAAGCTATGCAGGCTAATTGTAGAGCCTGAGGTCATTTTACCACTGTGGTGGGTCGATTACGTAATCATAAAACTTTCCTAGCTAGAGCGTGTTATAATTAGGCGCAATAAAGCAGATCTTTCAAGTTGAACATAAAATCTAATGGACTGTACATAAGAAATTTCAGCATGCACATGGAGAATCCCAGATGCTACTTGAGCACTCTCTATGCTTGTTAAGTTGCAACATTTCATAAACTTGCACATATTTTCTCTGTGTCAAAACTTACAAATTTTAGAAATATAATAACCAATTCATTGTTAAATATTGCCTAATTATAACACAGTAAAAACTCAAGACAATCTTTGAGTCACGCGCATGCATTCAGATGCCCACAATCGCTTATAGGGCATAGACCAATGCATTCATGTCACGGAACTTTACACTATGGTGATTGCATAATTTCAACTAATATTACTATAAGGCAGTGAAATTTTGACTATGTTTGCTGCAGCCATCATGAGTACAAGCATATATGGAGTCTATGCAGAAGAGAATTGAAAGTCTTCTTTGGGGCAATGCTTTGTAGTTTCTGAACATAGGGTATCTGGTATACTTGACTATATGCTCTTCCCCAGCAGAACAGCAAGTTCAGAGTATTAGCTGCCTTTTGTATTGCCCAAAAAGATGCTTGAATTCAAATATGCATGGTCACATTTGTCAAATGTTAACAAATGATAACATATCTTTACTAAGTTTACTATAAACTGTATGGTTACATTTCCCCCCAGAAACATTCAATTATCGAATGTGAAGTTTTCTAAGACCTAACAAATATTTTGAAGAGTGAAAACTTCTGGTAAAGTACTTCTAGAAACTTTTAAGCACTGTTAGCATGCTAAAATTTGGGGCCAACACAGATGACCTTTAAATCTGCCAACTGCAATTCCTACTTGTTGAAGTATAGCTACTGCAGATGATGTGAACATCATGTGAGTTCTGAATTCATACCAACACAGCTTTTGTAAGGTACATTTTATGTCACTTTTTTTGAAATTCTTTGTTGCCCAGTCTAGCTGTCTTGAGGGTGAAGAAAGCACAGAAGAAAGTGATGCAAGCTTGTGGGAAGACTAATGAAAAAGACCTGCCATCAACAAGCAAAGCATCTGAAAATCTTAAAGGGGAAGACAACTTTCCTTATGTGGCATCTGCTTGCACCATGAAAAGAGGAAAAAGAAAGTGGGACCAACATGCATTTTGCCTCTACTGTGGAGAAAGGCAGACCAAACTTTTCCGCCACCTCAGACGAATCCACCCCGAGGAACTCCTAGTAGCTGAAGCAATGGTGAAAGATGAAAGCAGCCCAAGAAAGAAAAAGTCAAAAGGTAATCCTGTATGGAGGAAAATTAAAAAGTTAGGTACTCATGAACATAACCAAAAAGTATACAAGGGAGAGGCTAGAGAGCTCATGGTCTCAAAGCGCCCACAGCATGGAGCGAGCACTGATATTGATCAGTTTGTTCCTTGCAGTGACTGTGTTGGATATTACAATGTCAGCAGTCTCTGGGTTCACAAGAAAAGCTGCAATGCCAGAAAATTAGCAGATCAAGAAGGGAATCACCATGTCAAATCAGGCCGCAGCTTGATGTGTTGATGTGGGCCAAAACCACCTTGATAAAACTAACTCATCCAAGAAAGGAGACACTTGCAGAGAAAAGATGAGAACTATTGCCAAAGTGCTAAGTGCAGCCAGAAATATTCAGCCAAACATTAAGGCTGCTGCTGACTTGATAAGCCCAAGCAGCTTTCATGTTGTGGTTGAGGCCACCCGCAAAATAAGTCGATATAACGAGCAGTCTCAAGTCCACGGAAGTTATTCCAGTGCTTTGAAGATTAAGTATTTGCTCCGCAGAGACACTGCTAAGTCTTTAATAGCAAATCCAATCTTAAAGTCAAAACAACCGGAGAAAGTGACAGAAGTGGATAACTTCCTTTTACTAAGAGACAGTGACTGGAATGTTAAAGTAACAGCATCTGCTCTAAGACAAAGGAATGAACTAACATGGAAGAAACCACAGCTTCTGCCACTTACTGAGGACTGTCTGAAGTTCGACCAACACTTACTGACAATGGAGAAGGCAGTAAAAACCAAAATTAAAAGTGAAGGGATGACATCATCAAACTACAGAGAACTTGCACGACTTACACTGACTCAGCTAGTGTTCTTCAATCGACGAAGACCTCGAGAGGTAGAGGTCCTACTAATTGATGACTTCTGTACACAAATGAAGAACAAACAAGCAGTTCAAGATGAGGTAGCAAAGGCCCTATCTCTGTCTGAGAAACTCGCAATGAAGCGGTTAGATGTGCTGATGGTAAGGGGCAAAAGAGGTAGAGGTGTACCAATACTGCTCACTGAAAACACAAAGGAGAGCATAGAGATGATTGTTGTCTATCACAAAGAACAGAAACACAAAGCAAAGTATGTATTTGCGAGGGTCAGTCTAGATGCTACCACTCCTTTAAGGGCCGGGGACACAATAAGGGAACTAGCTGGATTGAAGCATCCAGAAAACCTCCGTTGTACGAAACTGCGGAAACACATTGCCACTTTGTCACAACTTCTTGGGTTGAAAGATCATGAGCTAGAGCAACTAGCTAACCATATGGGTCACAATATTGCTGTTCATCGTGAGTATTATAGGCTACCACAGGAGACAATGTTGCTGGCTAAGATGAGCAAATTGTTGTGCCTCACTGAGAAAGGCCAAGTGCATCAACATTGTGGAGAGTCTGTAGACGAAATATCCATCAATTCAGAGGATGAAGACAGAGGTTCTCCAGATTCGGATGAAGGGATATAAGACAAAAACTTCAAGATCGTACAACAGATGGACCAAACAAGAAGAAGATTTCTTATTTGCACAGCCTGAGATTAAACAATTCCTAAAGACCAAAACAACCCCCGGTAAAATGGTTGGAGAGCTTCTGAAAAACACGAAGTAGAGGACTACTAAAGAACAAATCTTGGAAAGACATAAAAAACAAAATACACAATAAGAATCGGCTTGAGAAATCCAGAATGATGAAACAAGAGTCAAAAAGATGTACCAGAAAGTAATTTTTTTGGGTGGTTATATAGTGCTTTTGATAAAACTAATTATCTCCACGTATATATTAAAAGTGACATATGTTAAGTCAAAAATTTACCTTATTGACAAATGTTAGGCTGCACTTAAATATTGCACATGATCAAGCATATTCTGCATTCGAGCAATGTTTTAATGACTTTGAGAAGATGGTGGGGGGAGATGGGTGGCTAGGGGGCTTTAACCATCTTCCCTTACCAAATTTGAATGTATTCATTCAGTACTCACTAAGTATTCAAAATAAGTCTTCGAATACTTACTTCCTGCAGTGCAACAGTGCATATACTATTAGTATTTACTGTAGGATAAGTACTCAAGTACTTGTAAGTACTATTAAAATACAACTTGAAGATATGTGTCATTAAATAGGAATATGATAATAGGATATGCTGTACAATTTTCAGAAGTGTTCTCAATTTGTGGCCACTATCACTCAATATAATCCAATAGTCCCAATTAGTCCGTTAACGTTTCCTTTGGAGTTTTATAGATACACTCTATTATACGCAGCCGTCGGGACAGGTGAACATGTAATGTCATTAGTAACAGCTTGAAAGATTTGTATTCTAGCACTGGCACATTATTTGGAATTAAAACTCCATGTTAAAGGTCAAAGTACACATTTTAACAACATTATTGTATATCAAACTCAAACAGGGGTTTCATTAACTTAAACATTAATTATCAGCAGAAACAAATATTAAGCACGATCTGAACTACTCTGCATTTTGAACGGGAAGACAAACAGCATATGTTTAACAATTATGCCAATTATGATCGAGCACTTTAGGCTACAGTAGCTTATAAGTAAGTTAAGGTATTACTTATTTATGTATTGAATAGGCAAATGGGTCTGTTACTGTTACACTTAGGCCTACATTAATAGGCTAGAATTACAGTAGAATAGTTTAGTTAAATTAGAATCAAGAGGAACAATCAAGTCCCCATATCAAGGACCCTATGGGAGCTCTAGCAAATTAACCGAAGCCACAAAAAGTCAGACCTGATTTATCCAATGCTTAAAGCACTTGTCAAAGCATTCTTAAACTCATTCACAGTACTTGCAGCAAGTGCAATTAACTTTCTCAGACAAACCACTTCATTGGCATTCACTCATACAGTAGAGTATATAACCCTGTTAGAATATTAATCCTATTTGGTAATTTCTGGGGTTCAAGAGTATGAGGTTTGGTACAACAACTATTAGCAACTATAGAGTTGGCAGTTGGCTTTCGTGGAGTGCAGACGTGTTTTTCGCTCTCGCTCTCCATCTGATAACTGTTTTTCACTGTACTGTACTGTGCTATACTTCCCGCCAGCCGGGTGTGCGCCAGTTCGTATATCGTTATCGTATATAGTCATCGTATATTGTATTTTATCCAACCTATCTTTAGTTTGTTTTGTTACTCCTCTGTGGCCCAGCCACCTTCGGTATCATGGCATCGCGCCGTGATTCCAAAATTGTTAAGTTAACCTTCACCGGTGAACAAGCGGTTCCACCGGTGCAAGTTTTTAGTATTTTAAAGAGTAAGGGTGTTGTTGTGCCTGGAGAGGTTGATGCGTTGCAAGCTCTCCAGGGTCGTAATACTTATGATGTACGTTTTACAAGTGACGTGACCCGGCAGAAGGGTGTCGCGTTGCTGAGTGGGGTTAAAGGTTTGACAGTTACTCCGTACGAGCGTTCCGTATGGGTAACTGTCATCCACGTAGGACTATAGGTGCGTCAGGAACTTGTCGCAACTGTTTTAGGTCGGTTTGGGGCTGTCAAGGCCATCAAAATGTGCTCCTACGCACAGGCCCCTGGGGTGTTGAACGGGCACCGACAGGTTCGGATCGACCTCAAGCAGGACATTCCCTCCTTCCTTTTTATTGCCGGGCATAAAGCTCACGTGCGTTACCCCGGTCAGCCCCGTACCTGCTTCAGGTGTGGGGAGACCGGGCACCAAGCCAAGGGCTGCCCAAACAAAAAGTGCGGGCGCTGCCTTCGTCTTGGGCATGATACCTCTGCTTGCCCAAGCGAAGTTGTGTGCTCACTCTGTGGGAAGGAGGGGCATGTTTTTCGCGCTTGTCCCTCCTCTTATGTCTTTATGACAAAGAGTGGGGGTCAATCAAAGGGGCCAAGTTCTGGCGCACCTACTGCCTCGGAGGAAGCTCCACGCAAAGAGGGGGGACCGGATGCACCTAGTTCACCCTCCCCCGAAGTTGCAGACCCCAACCCCGTGCCCGCACCGAGAAAGTCTCCACCAGCTTCCCCTATCAACTCGTCCAGTTCCGTCCCCAATCCGCCGCCGGTGTCGCCAGATCTGGAGACTCTGTCCGACGGCGACTCCGGGGACTCGGTGGTCATCGGGTCTCCGGAGGCTCTGTCTGACAGCGACTCCGGGGGCTCGGTGATCGTCGAGCCACAACGTGCCACTGGGACGAGCTGGTACGACGAGATGGGGGAACCCTCTCTAAAAAGGTCGGCCTCAAGTGACGACTCGGACGACGATATGTCGTCTAGAGCGCGCTTGAAGCTTACAGAATCGTCGGCGTAGTTTTGCCCCATTGCCCTCTCATGGCCCATACATTCTCAGTTGCCACTTTGAACGTGAATAGCATGAGGGATCATCGCAAGCGCAGTCGCATTTTCCAATATTGTAAATCAATGGAGGTCGACTGCGTTTGCCTGCAAGAAACACATATTTTGGAAGAAGATGTCCCTCTATGGGCTTATGAGTGGGGTGGTGAGCTGCATGCTTCGTTTGGTTCGTCTTCATCCTGTGGCACTGTCATCCTTCTGTCAGCTCGTCAGGCGGGTTGTGCCACTAGGGTGGAGACGGATCACGAGGGCCGATTGGTTTGCATTCTATTCAAGTACCCACAGGGTAACATCGCCATTTGCAATGTGTATGCTCCCAATCGGCCTTCTGCTAGACGAGATTTTTTTAACACGCTGCCTTCCTTTGTTCCTGGTAGTGCGCCGTGTGTCATGGTCGGAGACTTTAACTGTGTCCCAGACTCGGGTCTTGACAGACTCGGAACTTCTGTGTCTGCAAGTCCCGACGCTGGGATCACAGAATTGGACAGATTCACTTCGGCACACCTTTTAGCCGATGTCTGGAGGCATATGCACCCGTGTAGTACGGTGTATACGTGGGTGAAGCCTAACGGAGAAGATGCCTCCAGGATAGATCGAGTGTATGCGCCCGTAAGTTTTACATTTTCGGGTTGCGAGACGCTCAGCTGTCCGCTCTCTGACCATGACACTGTAGTAGCACGTTTTGTTTTGCCTTCCATTTTCCCCATCGGGCGGGGCCTATGGAAGCTTAACTGTCGGATTCTTGGCGAGGCAGAGTTCCGCCAGGGTTTCGAGACCAGGTACAAAGGATGGCAAACATTGAAGCCGGCCTTTGCTTCTACATCCCAATGGTGGGATGAGGTAAAGTTGCGCATCAAACGATACGCAATTCAGTATTGCGTGACCCGCGCACGGTGTCGAAGAGAAAAATTCTCGAAGCTTGTGCGCGGAGGTGAAGTTTGGCGACCCTTTGGCTGTCATCGCTTTGCAGACTTATCTCGATGAAAAGTACCACGGTGCCCGCGACAGGGCCCGTGTCGAAGCGGTGGAAGCCGAGGAGCGCCCTTCACTGAGGTTTTACCAGTCCGTTAGCTCATCGGCAGGTGACAGACGCGTCCCGTCTGTACGCGCTACTGATGGGACCGTGGTTAGTGACCCTTACGGCATTGTCCGCGTATATAAAGAGTACTATTCGAGTTTGTTTACGCGTGGCAATGTGGACTTGTCGGCACAGGCCGATTTATTGAGGGGAATCTCAAAAACCGTTCCCCACGATGTCAATGATATTTTGGGGGGGGCGAAATAAGCACTGTTGAGCCTTGGAAGGCGCTTTCGAAGATGAAGAATGGCAAGTCCCCGGGTTCGGACGGGCTTCCGAGGGAGTTCTACCGAACCTTCTGGGCAATAATAGGACCCGACATCAGAGCCGTCTTCGAGGACGCCTTCCAAAACGGACTGTTAAACCAAAGTCAACGTCTGGGCATGATTACTTTGCTGCCCAAGTCTGGGGACCCCTTGGATCCCCGTAACAAGCGTCCGATCACCTTGTTAAATGTGGACTACAAGTTGCTGGCTAAGGCTTTGTGCAACCGCCTTGCACTGGCTATGCCGCATCTTGTGGGTGATCTCCAGACTTGTGCAGTGAAGGGTCATTGCATCCAGCAGAACTTGTGGTTGATGCGCGACTTGACCGACTTTGTTATTGAGCGTGATCTGCCATGTGCATTGGTGTCTCTGGACCAGCAGAAGGCCTTTGACATGGTGGATCGCGGTTTTTTAATGAATGTATTGGAGACGTTTCAGTTGCACCCGGTTTTTCGTAAATGGATTTCTGTTTTGTATCAGGAAAGTTTCAGTTCTGTTATCGTAAATGGGTTTTGTTCGGAGGGTTTTAACGTAGAGAGAGGGGTTCGCCAGGGGTGCCCTCTGTCTCCATTACTTTATGTTTTGTTTAGCGAGTCCCTCTCTTGTCTTTTGGAAAGGGACTCCAGACTTGTTCCATTCGTTGTGCCAGGGGGTGCCAAAGTGAAATGCGCTCAATATGCAGATGACGTGACATGTGTTGTTTCGAGTCTGGGCTCCTTTCGCGCACTCTCGCAGGATTTATCTATTTTTGAGAGAGCTACCGGGGCGAAGTTGAATCCAGAAAAGACAAAGGGCCTTCGTCTTGGTAGCTGGAGATACAGAGACTTACCATTCGGTGCGTCGTGGTCGGATCAGAATATCAAAATTAACGGTATATGGTTCGGCTACGATGCACCTTGTGATGTCACCTGGAGCGAGAGGGCTGAGGTATTTGAGAGCAGACTCGAAACCTTTGGCACCCGCTGGCTTTCGATCTTGGGGAAAGTCACCGTTATTAATCGTTTCGTTTCGCCCATCTTGTGGTACCAGGGCGCGGTGTACCCAATTCCGCGTCGCGTCCTGGTGCGGTTGGAGAGGGCGATTTTTTCATTCATATGGTCTGGTGGTACAGAGCTGGTCAAGAGGGCGATATTGTACCAAAAACTGGAGAAGGGGGGACTAGGGGTGGTTCATCTGGGAAGTAAGTTAACTTGTTTGTTATTTAAGCAATTGTTTGTAGCGGTAACTGACCCAGGGTTGCCTTGTTCATATTTTGTACGTTTTTGGGGCGGGTTGCACTTGCGTCGATGGGTTCCGGCGCTGTTTAGCAACAGAGAACCGCATAGTAGTACTCCAAACAGAGTGGTGCGTGTCATTTGCTCCGCTCTTATTGAGTTACCCCCTGTTGACCTGTCACGGCCGGCCCTCGTTCTCAGTTCCTTGCGGGATAGGGCCTTGAATGCAATTTTTGTACAGGGACGTCATCCTGTCGAAGTATGGCGTTCGGTGCATTCAAGACTGAATGGTTGCAGGCTCCGTGATCTTGCATGGAGAATTGCACACGGTGCCTTGGTGACCAATCTGAAAAGGTATCACTGGCGATTGGGTGATGGACTGTGCCCGAGGACCGGCTGTGACAGCTTAGAGAGTACTGCCCATGTTTTTTGGCATTGCCCCTTTGTTTTCAACTTGTGGGAGTGGTTTCAGTCCTGGACCGACCGTTTAACGGGAGACCGTTCCTGGTCGGTAGGACAGGGTTTTGTTTTATATGGATTAGATCCTCCAGTTTGTTCCGTTGCTGTGTTGCAGCGTATTATTTATGTTTGTTCTGTTGTAAAAAAACTTATTTGGAGGAATAGATGTGATGTTGTTTTTAGGGGGAAATTTGCCAGTTGGCAGGCAGTCCTGGAGGCGGTGAAGTCTGACATTCGCCTTCAGGTTGAAGGCGGTTTTCGCCGTTTATCTAGGGCTGCCTTTTTTGGACGGTGGTGTGCTGGGGAAGGGTGTTTTGTTTCGCTGCGTGCTGGTCGTCCTTTTGTAGTTTTTTAATATTTCAGTGGGGGGTTGGGCGTTTTGTCTCTGCAGGTCGGTGAGCGTATGTACTTTTTTTGGCTCGCTTGACCTGAGGTTCGTTTGTAAGAATGGGATGGTTTGGTAGTGCCGTTTGGCCGTGACGTTTTGTATCCCGTATGACGGGTCACGTAAAAAGCACACGCGTACCCCGTATTTCGAACACGCCCAGGGCTACTAAGAATATGTTGTCCCGTTCTGTTTGAATAATTTACCCTGCGATTTGTTGTCCATTCATTCACCATTCCATTTACTTTTGTTTTATTATGCAGGTCTCGTTCGCTCTCCCAGTCGTCTGCCATCACCAGCATTCCAGGCATTCGCTCTTTTATTACGCGAGTTGTTCTGTGTACCGTTTATCTATTTTACTTTCACTTGCTCTCTTAACCTTGTTTAATTAAGACGTTGTTTTTCTTATGTATTTTGTATTGTGGAAACTGAATTTATTTCGTTGAAGTTCGGGCAGAGAACTGGAGACCAGCGGTGAGCAGCACGGCAATTACAGTCAAGTATTATTTTAAAGGGAAGGCTGATTTATTTTAGAGAGCGGGTCCGGGAGTGAAGGCTAACTAATAAGTTGGCTGGTTGGCTTCGTTGCATCTTTAGACTCCGGAGGTAGGGTCAAATTAGGGCTCTCCCCGGAGGTATTGCAGAAGTTAATCGGGGCGAGACCACATTAGGCAGTATTAGTTCAGTCTGCCGTTGGCGCCCCGTGTCGGGTATTCACTCTCGTGATTCAGTTAAGAGCCGTGCTGCTCACGCCCTGGTATGTAGTGTATTTGTTATTTATTTAAACTGAATCTCTGCCTGTTGTTTGCTTTTATATTTGTATACGGCAGAAAGGCACTGCCTTATTTTTGTTAAGTGTATGTTTAAAGTTAATTAAGCTATTAAATTGTTGATTTCAGACCCAGTTCTCTTTAACTATATTCTTCTCTCTTTTTTGTGTGTATTGGTTCAAGCCCTGCTAGCATAATTCTTCGCCTCCCCCCCTTCCCCTGCCCTGACATCAGGTGGCCTCCAGCTGCCTGATTTCCCACGCTACCGCTCGGCCGGGGTACAGGGATGTTACAGAAATTGGTGTCAGAAGTGGGATTATTTTTGTCACCCCACCTCCCTATTTCAAGTTTGCTGGCAGGGCTTTGAAGCCCCATGGTATTTGTGAGCTATTTTTATTTTGACAATTTAATATCATACCAAGTTTCTTTACCTTTAAGTAAGCCTGGTTTCTGGAAGGAGGCGAGATGGCTGCACGACGAGAGAGCGAGGGGGACTCTGTGGAGAGGCTTATTGCCGAGATAGAGGCACTGGAGAGAGAAGCTGAGGTTTGTCAATTTAATCTTACCAGGGATAGGGATTGGTTATATAATAAGGGTACTTCGCCAGGCAGAGGGGTGTGTAATTCAACTGCCTTAGGTGACTCGTTCCGTAAACCTATTATTATGCCAGATAGTTATATGATGGGAAAAGAAAGTGGATCATTACCTGACTCATTTTACAGTCTGTGCGGAGATTAATGGGTGGACGGAATTAGAAAAATCAAAATTCCTTGTAGCTAAGTTAACTGGGCACGCCCAGGAGGTATATATGGGACTATCATCTACAGACCGTGGTAGTTATGAGACCACTGTAAACGCACTTTCTACATTTGTTGCTCCAGCGGCCCTGACTAGCGCTAGAAGGGCAAAATTAAGATCTAGAGTACGGGCAGAGGGTGAGACCTTACCTGGGCTGTGCTCTTCAATCCGTCGGGAAGTGATAGAAGCTTATCCCGGCCTTGATATGCGAGCACATGACGAGTTAGCTCTAGAGTCTTTTTTGGGTGCTTTACGTGACAGGGATGCTAGGATTGTTGTTCGAAGGGGTAGACCCAAGACAATAGAAGATGCTCTGCATCTTGCCCTTGAGGTGGAGGCTATTGACCAGGCAGAAGGGGGTGATGAAACCCCGGCGTTCTGCCTATACTGTTTCGGCATCGTCGGATACGGTTGGCGGAATTACTGAAAGATTGGATAGGCTGGAAGTACAATTGGGAAAAGTTTTGGAGGACAATGCCAGGTTAAGTCAATTTGTTCAGCAAGGTCCGCCAGCGCCACCCCCTTTGACTGGGTCTGGTCCCATGCAGTGTTGGAGGTGTGGGCAGTTAGGTCACATTAGCCGGTACTGTCCCTCTAAGCCAAGTAGACAGGGATCGGGAAACTAGAGTCAGTCGGGGATGAGGGGTGCCCCTCGACTGAGCGAATTGAAGCCCTGCAACGTTATGGAAATGGGGAGAAGGTCAAGTCAGGGGGAGCTTTGTGTGCAAATATATGTATCTCTAATACCGAGATTCCTTTTTTAGTAGATACTGGCGCTGGTACTACCATCATTAGTGTTCATACATGGGAGCGTTTATGCTCTGTAGGTAATTTGGCTCCACTTACTAAGACGGTAGCCAGTTTTGCCGGTGTTGATGGTAGGCCACTCCAAGTAAAAGGTAAATGTAATTTAACTTTCAAATTTCACACCCTGAAGATTCCAGTGCAAGTCCTAGTTGCCAGTATCACTGCCCCTGGTTTACTTGGAATTGACTTTTTAAGAGAACATGAATGTTTGATACAATTGGGAGGTGAACCCCTATTGTTTGTTGGTAGGACTCGCTTAGCTGTTCCTCTTTGTGAGACTCCGCTGGATCAGCCAATTAGGGTAGCACTGGTTGAGACAGTCTTTATCCCTGCAGAGAGCGAGATTATGGTGTCAGGGGTGTTAGAATTGATATATGGAGTGCCCCAGGGGAAGCTGAATGGGCCAGGCCTACTGGAAACTAAACCCGGAGTGCCTGAAAGCCGCCATGTTATGGTTGGACGTGCTTTAGTTGATACTTCTAGAAGGACTGTCCCTATTAGACTATTAAATGGTACTTCGAATCCTGTAACATTGTACAAAGGTACCCATGTAGGCATAGTTTCCCCCATTGCCAACGTTGTGGAGGTAGATGAGGTAGAGAACAATTATACCAGTGGATTACCGGCCGAGATGAAAGATTTGCTCCATCGAAGTGGGGAGGGTGTACCCGATTGTGAGCGTATTCGTTTGAGGCAGTTTTTGCAGGATAACCGTAGTGTGTTCTCTTGCGAAGGTGACCCCTTAGGAAGGACTGGGTTGGTTAAGCACTGCATTGATACGGGTGATGCAATCCCAATCCGACATCTCCCTAGGAGACTTCCCTTTCATAAACGGGTAGAAGCACAGGCCGAAGTGAATGAGATGTTGACGCAAGGCGTCATTTCCCCTTCTAAGAGTGCGTGGTCCTCCCCAGTGGTACTAGTGAAAAAGAAAGATGGCTCTTTGCGGTTTTGTATAGACTATCGTAGGTTAAATGACGTTACTAATAAAGACGCCTTCCCATTGCCTAGGATAGATGATAGCTTAGATGCATTGTCAGGGGCTAAGTGGTTTTCTACCCTTGATCTAAAAAGTGGGTACTGGCAAGTCGAAATGGACCGTAGAGACAGGGAGAAGACAGCCTTCTCAATGGGTAGTGGTCTTTATGAGTTTAATGTGTTACCTTTTGGATTGTGCAACGCCCCTGCCACTTTTCAGAGATTAATGGAGCAGGTACTTCGTGGGTTACATTGGGAAATATGTGTTATATATATCGATGATATCATAATATATGCCCCCACGATAGAGGAGCAATTAGTACGCCTAGGAGAAGTTTTCGACCGATTAAGGGGGGCAGGGTTGAAGCTTAAGCCTTCCAAGTGTGACTTGCTCAAAAAGGAAGTCAAGTATTTAGGTCACATTGTCTCTGATCACGGGGTGGGTACCGATCCCAGTAAGATCGAAGCAATCACAGGTTGGCCCCCTCCCACAACACTGAAGCAACTAAGAGGATTTCTGGGACTGTGTTCCTATTACAGGAAATTTATTAGGAACTTTGCAGAAATTGCCAGTCCCCTACATGCACTAACAAAGAAAGGCCAAAGGTTTCTGTGGTCTGAGGAGTGTGAAGAACGATTTCAGACTCTGAAATCTAAACTGACGACAGCTCCCGCCTTAGCCTACCCAAATTTTAGTCAGATGTTTATCCTTGATACTGATGCTAGCAATACGGCAATAGGGGCTGTGTTGTCTCAGACCATTAGGGGTGAAGAACATCCTGTGGCCTATGCCAGTCGTACGCTAAGCAGTAGTGAAAAGAAGTATTCCGTAACACGTAGAGAGCTTCTTGCTGTTGTAACTTTTATTAAGAATTTCCGCCCCTAGCTTTATGGCAGGGTCAGGTAGCTAGGTGGCTGGAAGTGCTGGGCACATATGATTTTCAGATAGAAACTAGGCCTGGCAGAGTGCATGCCAATGCAGACGCTTTGTCGAGAAGTGATCCCCCCATGGTGCATTCGGGAGCATTGCCTGCCAACCCTCCGATAGAGACCCCAGGGTTATGTAACATAGTTACGGCGGACTCTAATTGGGTTGAGAGCTGTACCAAGGAGCAGCTCAGGGGGTACCAACTAAAGGATAGTAATATTGGGCCAGTGTTGAATTGGAAGGAGAGTGGTTCTCGTCCTCCCTGGGAGCAGATTAGTGGGTTAGATAGGGCGGCAAAAGCTTATTGGGGCCAATGGGACCTGTTAAGCATTAAGGATGGTGTATTGTATAGATGTTGGGTGTCAAATACCGGTGCCCACGATAGGGATGTAATAGTGATGCCTCAGGTCCTGAGAGAAGATGTATTGTACGAGTTACATAATTCTCCAACCGGGGGTCACTTAGGACAAAAGAAGACAAGAGGGAAAGTTCTAGCCAGATGCTACTGGTTTGGTATGAAAAGAGATGTCGAAAATGTGAGCTCTGTGCCCGTCGTAAGCCCCCCCAACCGAGGGCGCAGATGAAAGTTGTTAAGATAGGTGAGCCTCTCCAAAGGGTTGCCATAGATGTTTTGGGCCCCCTTCCAGAGACTTATAATGGCAATAAATATATTATTGTAATTGCACATTATTTTACCCGTTGGACAGAGGCTTATCCGGTCCCCAATCAGGAGGCTGCAACTGTAGCGTCGGTAGTAGCTGAACAGTTTGTGGCACGCTTTGGTGTACCACAGATTATTCATACCGACCAAGGGTAAAATTTTGAGTCTAATTTGTTTAAGGAACTTTGTAAGTTCTAACTAAGGGATAGAAAAGACAAGAACTACTGCATATAGACCACAGTCAGACGGTTTAGTAGAACGGTTCAACCGTATGTTAGAGCAAATGCTTTCTGTGTAGGTAAATGAAAATCAGAAAGATTGGGATGTACATGTTCCTTTGGTTTTAATGGCCTTTCGTTCAAGCCCGCAGGAAACCACGTGGTATTCCCCGAATCTACTAATGCTGGGACGAGAGACTACACTTCCACTAGAAATGATGAACGGCCAACCAGTCTCAACAGTGGTTGCCTCTACAACTTCGGAATATGTCATGACCTTCGCCCAGAGGTGTGAAAAAGCTTTCCGCATTGCACGCGACCACAACACACTGGGCCATAAACGACAGAAACGGTATTATGATGCACGCATCGGCAAGGTGGCATCTTCGTATTCGGTCCAAGACAAAGTATGGGTAGCAGTACATGCTAAAAAGAAAGGCCGATCTCCCAAACTACAGTTGAGATGGAATGGACCGTTTGTCATCACACACAAACTCTCAGACTGTTTGTATCGTATTAGACACATCGATTCTGCAAAACTGAAAGTAGTTCATGTGGACCGGTTAAAGAAATATGTGACTCCCGATGATCTTAATCAAATGACGGTTACACCGGAGCACACTACGGTAGAGCCAGCAACAGAAATTGCCCCCGATAAGCATATAACTGATATGGGCTATGAGGAAGTTCTTGAAGAGGAGTTGGAGGATATCGTTGAGACTGAGGGGGAGAGGCCCCCAGAATTGTTAAAGCGGAAGCGTCGCCCACCAGTGTGGATGCAAGATTACGAACGATATTAGCTTGACTGATCACCTCGCTTCTATTTGAATAATTTGTAGGAAGGTACTGTGATTGAAACTGGCACGTTATGTTTGAGAACGCCATACCTCTGTGCATGGGGGTCGGAAAGTGATTCAGTGATCGTTATGGAAAGGATTTTTTTTTTTGGAGATGAACGGAAATGCTGTCTCGGAGAAAACCAATTGTGGTGGTGATAGTTCGGGGCCTCAGGTCGCCTAGGAGGCCGGGGGGTCCCCTACACATGTATATATAGAGAGGGAGCGAATATGTTTGGTGAAGTATAGAAATTGTGCAAGTTGATCTACCACGTCATATGTGTTATATTACTGGGTAGTGTGTTTGGACATCGAGGGCGAGTCCTTTCGAGAGAGTTGGGGGTGGTGTTACGCCCTGGGTTGTTCGGGATGCGTGTACCCCGTATTTCGAACACGCCCAGGGCTACTAAGAATATGTTGTCCCGTTTTGTTTGAATAATTTACCCTGCGATTTGTTGTCCATTCATTCACCATTCCATTTACTTATTTATTATGCAGGTCTCGTTCGCTCTCCCAGTCGTCTGCCATCACCAGCATTCCAGGCATTCGCTCTTTTATTACGCGAGTTGTTCTGTGTACCGTTTATCTATTTTACTTTCAACTTGCTCTCTTAACCTTGTTTAATTAAGACGTTGTTTTTCTTATGTATTTTGTATTGTGGAAACTGAATTTATTTCGTTGAAGTTCGGGCAGAGAACTGGAGACCAGCGGTGAGCAGCACGGCAATTACAGTAAAGTATTATTTTAAAGGGAAGGCTGATTTATTTTAGAGAGCGGGTCCAGGAGTGAAGGCTGACTACGGGCGCCATTCCTTTTGTATAGTATAACTAATAAGTTCCCGTCCTGGTTGGCCTCGTTGCATTTTTAGACTCCGGAGGTAGGGTCAAATTAGGGCTCTCCCCGGAGGTATTGCAGAAGTTAATCGGGGCGAGACCACATTAGGCAGTATTAGTTCAGTCTGCCGTTGGCGCCCCGTGTCGGGTATTCACTCTCGTGATTCAGTTAAGAGCCGTGCTGCTCACGCCCTGGTATGTAGTGTATTTGTTATTTATTTAAACTGAATCTCTGCCTGTTGTTTGCTTTTATATTTGTATACGGCAGAAAGGCACTGCCTTATTTTTGTTAAGTGTATGTTTAAAGTTAATTAAGCTATTAAATTGTTGATTTCAGACCCAGTTCTCTTTAACTATATTCTTCTCTCTTTTTTGTGTGTATTGGTTCAAGCCCTGCTAGCATAATTCTTCGCCTCCCCCCCCTTCCCCTGCCCTGACATCAGGTGGCCTCCAGCTGCCTGATTTCCCACGCTACCGCTCGGCCGGGGTACAGGGGTGTTATAGTATGCAATGTGGGCCCTGTGCCCATTAGCCCACAAGGTAGAGGGGATATCGGACTTCTATTCTAACTCGTCTAGTCCCGGTCTTGACACCTTTACATTCAAGGAATTCCGGCTCCTCGTAGCCGGTCACTTTCCCAAAACGCCCCAGTGTCCGCACAACCTGTTCAGACATGTCCAGAGGGAGACGGAGGACTGTCACCCACACCGAACTGTCATACGGTGTGACCTTCAGTCCCTCGACTCCCTCCAACACATGGACGCCTCGGACGCGGGCAGCCTCCGAGGTAAACCGTACATCAAAACAATTCATACCCCGGAGAGGTTTACGCTGAAGCGCGTCAACCTCTCCAGGGACCTCTAAGCCAACAGAACGCAAAACTGAAAAAACTTGTACGGGGACGACCTTAGCCTCCCCCGAAAAACTCAACAATACGATTTTGCTGTCACGACGAGCCGCCATGACAGCTAGGGGTGTGGCAAAGCCACGCACCCATACACAGACCAAAACGAAACAAACCCAAAACACACAAACTACACTAAAACAAACTGTAAACTAATGAAGGGCCAACGTAAAAACACAATAAAGGTGTGGTCAACGAAAGGTGGAGAGCAGCCGAAGACACGTCCGGACTCCACGAGAACTGAACTGATTGGTTGCAGGCTCCGTGATCTTGCCTGGAGGATTGCACACGGTGCCTTGGTGACCAACCTAAAAAGGTATCATTGGCGATTGGCTGATGGACTGTGCCCAAGGACCGGCTGTGACAGCTTAGGGAGTACCGCTCATGTTTTTTGGCATTATTGCTTTCTTTTAAACTTATGGGAGTGGTTCCAGACCTGGACCGTTCATGGTCGGTAGGACAGGGCTTTGTTTTATATGAGGCAGACCCGCCAGTTTGTTGTGTGCTTTTTACGTCACCCGCGATGCGGGATCCAAAACGTCACGGCCAAACGGCACTACCGAATCATCCCATTCTGATAAACGAAACTCAGGTCAAGCGAGCTAAAAAAAAATGCCCACCGACCTGCAGAGACAAACCCCCAACCACCCACTCAAACATTCAACAAGAGCCTAAGGGCATATATGACAATACACATAATATTATGAAGCAAGATTGGGGTCAAATAGTCCAAGAATAGTCCAACATTATAGCCAACACTTTTGAGATCTAAATATAATTTGAAAATGTTCCACCACCCCATTCACAACTTGTCCCAAAATATCAACCGTGTCACACCTTGGCATTGGGAGTTAGTTGCATTAAATGTCGAAAAATTAACTTTCAACTTGTATACGTAACTTCACACACAAAAGTCACCCATGGTCTCAAAAATGTCAATGGGTTGACCTAAATATAGCATCAAAACTAAAAATTGAAACATTTTTTCTTTGCCCATTTTCTCCGCCCAAAAAACTATTTTTTTTAACATTAGCTGACCTTTCATGACCTTGAATCACATGACCGGTAAGTTTGAAAATATTCCCCTATACCATTCGCAACTTGTCCAAAAAAATCAACCTTGTCACACCTTGGCAATGGGAGTTATTGCATTAAATGTCTGAAAATTAACTTTTACCTCGTATAACTTCGCACACGAAGGTTACACGGGGGTCAACCCATTGACAGTTATGATTGGAAGGTACCTTTGACATCTGAAAATAGCATCAAAACTATCAAAATCCACAAAACACAAAAAGGTCACAAATTGAGGTCAAGGGTCACCCAGATGCAAGTCGACAATTGGATTACATTGAACAATCTCCCAACCCTAACGGACAATTTGTTCTGAAGTTATCGCAAAAATACTACTTTTTTATCATTAATTGACCTTTGGTGACCTCGGATCACATGACCCTTAAGTTTTAAAATATTCACCTATACCATTTGCAACGCGTTTCAAAATATCAACTGTGTAACACCTTGGCAAAGGTCACCTTGGGTCAACTTATTGACATTTTTTAACGGTGAGATCTAAATAGAGCATCAAACAAACTATACAATTCCCAAAAAAATTTCTTTGGCCATTTTCTCCTCTCAAAATATTCCTTTTTTTTAACATTTATTGACCTTTGGTGACCTCGGATGACATGACCGTTAAGTTTGAAAATATACCCCTATACCATTTGCAACTTGTCCACAAATATCAACCATATCACACCTTGGAACTGGGAGTTATTGCATTAAATGTCTGAAAATAAACTTTGACCTCGTATAACTTAGCACACGAAGGTCACAGCCACGAAGGTCAACCCATTCACATTTTGGATCGGAAGGTACCTTTGGTATCCAAATCTAGCATCAAAACCAAACATTTTCTTTTTTGCTCGTTTCCTCCCAAAATAAGCAATTTTTTTCTAATGTGACCTTCGCCTTTCACCTTTTGACCTTGGTTTCAGATGTAGTTTTAATCTCCTGATTCCAAAAATCAAAACGACAAGTCTGTACAACTATCCTAACTCCGACCTAAAAACTTTGACCCCATGTAACTTCGCACATAGCAAATAGCATCAAAACTGTAAATATCCCCCAAAACACGTAAAGGTCACCAGAGGTAAAATTTAGGTCAAGGGTCACCCAAATGCGGGTCGACAACTGGATTACATTGAAGCAACTCCCAACCCTAATGGACATTTCGTTCTCAAGTTACCACAAAAATACTACTTTATCATTAATTGACCTTGGTCAAGCGAACCCAACGACCTGCAGAGACAAAACGCCGAACCCCCCACTCAAACATTCCAAAAAAAAAATAGAAAAGGACGACCCGCACGCAGCGAAACGAAAAACCCCTCCCCAGCACACCAGCGTCCAACTGGCAAATTTCCCCCTAAAAACCACATATATTCCGCCAAACATGTTTTTTTACAATAGAGCAAACAAAAATGATGCGGTGCAACACAGCAACCGAACAAACTGGAGGGTCTACCACATATAAAATAAAGCCCTGCCCTACCGACCATGAACGGTCTCCCGTAACACGTTCGGTCCAGGTCTGGAACCACTCCCATAAGTTAACTACAAAGCAACAATGCCAAAAAACATGAGCGGTACTCTCCAAGCTGTCACAGCCGGTCCTAGGGCACTTTCCATCATGGAATCGCCAATGATATCTTTTTAGGTTGGTCACCAAGGCACCGTGTGCAATTCTCCATGCGAGATCACGGAGCCTGCAACCATCGAACCTTCAATGCACCGAACGCCATACTTCGGCAGAATGACGTCCCTGGACAAAAGTTGCATTCAAGGCCCTATCCCGCAACGTACTGTGAACGAGGGTCGGCTGTGACAGGGTCAACAGGGGGCAACTCAATCAGAGCGGAGCAAATGACACGCACCACCCTGTTTGGAGTACTACTATGCGGTTCTCTGTTGCTAAACAGCGCCGGGACCCATCGACGCAGGTGCAAACCGCCCCCAAAACGTACAAAATATGAACAAGGCAACCCTGGGTCAGTTACCGCTACAAACAACTGCTTAAATAACAAAAAGGTCAATTTACTTCCCAGATGAACCCACCCTTCTCCAGTTTTTGGTACATTACCGCCCTTTTGACAAGCTCTGTACCGCCCGACCAAATAAATGAAAATATCGCTCTCTCCAACCGCACCAGGACGCGACGCGGAATTGGATACACCGCGCCCGGGTACCACAAGATGGGCGAAACAAAACGATTAATTACGGTGACTTTCCCTAGGATCGAAAGCCAGCGGGTGCCAAAGGCTTCGA
The DNA here is from genome assembly GCF_037975245.1 of Apostichopus japonicus. Lineage (NCBI taxonomy): Eukaryota > Metazoa > Echinodermata > Holothuroidea > Aspidochirotida > Stichopodidae > Apostichopus > Apostichopus japonicus. Next base: position 17,946,713 of record NC_092577.1, read on the forward strand.
GCCTGCTCTCAAATACCTCAGCCCTCTCCTGCCAGGTGACGTCACAAGGTGCATCGTAGCCGAACCACACAGAAAACCAAAAATACTCATTGAGAGTAAATTTACTTAACAAATGAGTGTCGAAACTATTATTCGAGCTTGCTTAGGTTTGTGTGAGTATTTGTACCATCATGCTATAATTTACTCATTCGTCCACGCAAGAAACGTAGAATTAGAGCTTTAGAGGTAATAATACTAGCTTCAAATGATAAAACTATTCGCACATTTAAGTTTACCCTGACTCAATCGCTTCAGAAATGTCTTACAACAACGAGAGTTGAAGTACACGTTCGTGTTTAACATTACTAGTATTAGAATAATCTCACACGCCGCTTTCAAGGACTACTACTTCGTACGATGAATACGTCACTTTCACGCTCACGAAGTTACACGTTACTCAATCCGTCCTCACTTCTTTAGGTGTGGGTGCTTCGTTAAGCATCTAAGAGTATTTTATTGAAAAGATGATCCAACAGCACTGGTCGTGGACTATACCTAACTATATTGATCAACACATTCAGTTACTTGCAAGGTTACTTGTAAGTTGTAACGTTAGGATAGCCTACTTGGGCAGCTTTGTCCCGTAGTCTTTGTAGGCTAGGCCTACATTTACTTGTAAGTAGGCATAGACTAGGCTAAAAGAATTGACTAGGCATATGCCATCTGAGTTGACGTTGTGAACAGCAGTGTGGCAGTTGTTCAACTAAGAAATGACCTGCATATGCTACTAGTACTATTGTTCCACTTAGCCGAAAGTTTATGACTGCAATAATATATGTGGTTCTGTGTAGTCAAGCCTTACTTAATCCTAACGAGTAGCAATTTCATTGTGTTTGTGCAGGCCCTAGCCCTGCCAAAGCAGAGTGGGGGCAGGGGGGTATTAACAGTAGGCCCTATAGGGTAATATTGTGAAAGAGATCATACTTGTTATAACTACAGATGTACTGTTAAAAAAATAACCAGAATGAAAACATTTCATGGTTCATTAGTTCCATTCATAGGGAAATTTCTAACAAAGCCCTAATACAACAACAGTAATTTATCAATTGCAACACACATGAGTGTGTGAAGACTATCTACCATTATCATCATACCAAGTTTGACGAAATTCCGACTAGTAATAGTAGCCAAGTAATTGCAATTTGGAGTATTTCACGTTTGACCCCATGACCTCATTAATATTCATGATATGAGCACCAAAATCAACAGGGTTAATCTACTTACTATGGGCCACCCACTCACCAAGTATGGTAATGATTGGTCATTCCCTTGTTGAGTTATTGTGCATACAAACTTTTCATAACGAAATAATGCTAGGCCCCCCCCCCCCTTATAAACATGCATGATATCAATTGCAACACACATCAGTGTGTGGAGACTATCTACCAATATCATCATACCAAGTTTGACAAAATTCCAATAAATAGTAGCCAAGTTATTGCAACTTGGGAGTTTTTCACGTTTGACCCGTGACCTCATTAATATTTTTTAACTTTGACCTCGTATAACTTCGCACACGAAGGTCACACGGGGGTCAACCTATCGACATTTATGATCAGAAGGCACCTTTGACATCTGAAAATAGCATCGAAACTGTAAAAATCCCCAAAACACGAAAAGGTCACCAGAGGTGAAATTGAGGTCAAGGGTCACCCAGATGCGGGTCGACAACTGGATTACATTGAAGCAACTCCCAACCTTAACGGACAATTCGTTCTGAAGTTATCGCAAAAATACTAGTTTTTTATCATTAATTGACCTTTGGTGACCTCGGATCACATGACCGTTAAGTGTGAAAATATTCCCCTATACCATTTGCAACTTGTCACAAAATATCAACCGTGTCACACCTTGGAACTGGGCATTATTGCACCTCATATAACTTCACACACAAAAGTCACCTGGGGTAAACCTATTGACATTTTTGATTGGTGAGACGTGAATATAGCATCAAAACTGTAAAAATTCAAACATTTTTTCTTTGCCCATTTTCTCACCCAAAATACTAGTTTTTTAACATTAATTGACCTTTCATGACCTCGGATCACATGACCGTTAAGTTTGCAAAATATTCCTCTATACCATTTGCAACTTGTCCCAAAATATCAACCTTGTTACACCTTGGCCCTGGGAGTTATTGCATGAAATGTCTGAAAATTAACTCCGACCGAAAACTTTGACCCCTTATAAGTTCGCACACGAAGGTCACACGGGGGGTCAACCTATCGATATTTATGATCGGAAGGTACCTTTGACATCTGAAAATAGCATCGAAACTGTAAAAATCCCCAAAACATGAAAAGGTCACCAGAGGTCAAATTGAGGTCAAGGGTCACCCAGATGTGGGTCGACAATTCGATTACACTGTAGCAACTCCCAACCCTAACGGACAATTCGTTCTGAAGTTATCGCAAAAAAACTAGTTTTTTAACATTAATTGACCTTTGGTGACCTCAGATCACATGACCGTTAAGTTTCAAAATGTTTCCCTAACCAGTTCACAACTTGTCCCAAAATATCAACCTTGTCGCACATTGGCACTGGGAGTTATTGCAGTTTTAGTATTTTGGGTTTTTGGACCATAACTGACCTTTGGTGACCTTTGTGGGCACCAAAAACAATAGGGTTCATCTACTCACTATGGGCCACCCACCCACCAAGTTTGATCATGATCAGTCAATCCCTTGTTGAGTTATCGTGCATACAAGCTTAAGCGTCACACACACACACACACGCCAACCTGAATACATAGGTTCCTTTGCAAGGAACCAATAATACTAGGGGCCTATTATAAGAACAAGTGAACAACCAAATTGCCATGCTACTTGGAAGTTGGAACATCATCTAGGCTACCTTATTAATATTAGCTTAATACTAATAGGGTACATGACTCTTAATGTAGTAAAGGTCGGGTGAGAAGCAGAAGTAGCTTATCATTGGGTCAGCAGAGGTAGAAATATACTATTTTTCAAATGTGAAAGTCAGGCACTAGATCTAGGAATTTGAATAAAATTATGCTTAGCCTATATGCCTAATTTCATTCAAAAGTCAATACAAAGGCCGCTTAGTTGAATCACCATTGCTACAAAATCCTTCACTAAATTCATAAGTGTACCAGTATCAAGTAGTTGATCATGATGAACTAGGCTGGATGAAATTGAGTGAGAAACGTACATCAAATGATGAATTGTCATATTCTGATGATAAGGAGGGAAGAATAATAAAATTATTGATGTTAGTCAATGCTCTGTCATGTCCTTCGTGTTATAAACAGATGGTGATCGATGTCTCAGAGTTTTAAAATGCATATAGGCCTAATTTACAGCAGTTAATAGTTTCTCCTACCTTTTGAAGCTTCCTTTTACTTGTTTTTTAATTTAATTCAGACTACTTTATTCTTCTCAAAGACTGACATTGCCATTGCCTAAAATATTCATAAAGTGCTGCAAACGTTGATGAATATTGACTACTTGCAAAAGTTTTAACTTTTGTCCTAATTTTGGGCTACAAAATTCTTCTTTTGTCCTGTTTTATCGAGGATTTTGATCCTATACTTCAACTGTCACATAGACTTTCACCATAGTCCACTTGTGAAAGCATGCTGTTCAACAGGCCATTGTAGCCATCAGTATACAAAACTGCCTTGAATCATGATTTTGAATTTAAAGCCATTAGTCAAACATAGGCCCATTGATGCTAATGCGTAAATGTGATTTTATAAATGTTTTAGGCCTACATAGAAAGGTGTTACTGGATTATACCAAGTTACATTGTGCTTTTTACGTGCTAACAAACGGACACGGACCAAAGGTCAACAAAACCAAAAACAAACCCAGTCTGTAAAGCAACAACTGAAACCCATCAATCTCTCACTAACGCAGCGTTTAACGTGACGCGAAAAGGGCACGGACCCAAAGGCCAACAGAAGCAAAACAAATAAAACACTACAAACAGGCCCCAAAAAGCCAACCCCAAACCACAAAGAGAAAAATTAAACCAACCACACAGCCCCCACACCTACCAACTAACTCACTCCAAATTTCATCCGGGGAACGCCGTCCCGATAGTAGACGACGGGCTTGCGCCAGCGTCTACGAAAGGCAGTGTCGGGAAGCCGTACATGGTCCGCCTCCATGCGCAACCTGATGTCACTCTGCACGAGGGGGACAACATCCTCTGCCCTCCAGACGTCCCCGTCGAAAAGTAGGCGGCATCTGCTGTTCCAGATGTGTCTCCTGATGACAGCGGCAAACAACAACAGCAGATCCCTAACCCAGGTTGGGCACACAGGGGGCAACAAACCATACAAAACAAAATCACTACTAATGGCCCACTGTGTGCAACCAATAACACCAATAACGAAGGCGTGAAACCAATCCCACACCAACCGGACAAAGGGACACTCCAGCAAAAGGTGTTGCATAGTCTCGATGGCTTTACAGCCCACACGGGGACAAATCTCATCACCTAATCGCCACCTAGGCGAAAATGGTTAGTGATGAGGACCCCATGTGCAATCCTCCACGCCAAGTCCCTGAGACGGCTATCTAGTAACTTGCAACACACAGACCGCCACACATCTGGAGAGATGGCGGTCCGGCAAGCCGACGGGCACACAGGCGCGAGCATTGAACGAAACAATGGTGGGTATAACACAGAGGGGGCCACGTTCAGCAGAACATGTGGCCCACCCTCTTCTTTGATTCTACGAAGAGAGTCACCAATCTGAGTATAGACCCCAGAAGGGCGTGTCGCCTTTGGCCGGTTATTGGAAAAGGATCCGGGCCAGTGGTGTCGAAAAAGAAACGAAGGATTTTCAAAAGCAACAAAAACACCTTTCAAGAGGAGAAAGCGCAGTTTAGATGGTAGGTGGACCAAACCAAGCCCACCGCTCAAGGGGGTCTTATACAGAACGGTCCTTTTGACAAGGTTTGGTTTGCGCTTTCCCCAAATGAAATCAAAAATGATCCTCTCCAGTCGCACCAAGGCATGATCCGGTGCGGCGATCACCGTACCAGGATACCAAAGGAGAGGAACAATAAACCTATTTACAACTGTAACCTTCCCAGGGAGGGAGAGCCACCTGTGACTGAATGTGTCGAGCCTTGCCTCCACCTGATCAGCCTTCTCGGCCCAAGTGGTGGCCTCCGGGGCACCATAACCTAGCCAGATGCCATTTACCTTGATCATGACATCTGACCAAGTAGCATCGAACGGGAGGGATTGGCCGCGCCAACCTCCCAATCGCAGCCCTTTGGTCTTGGACTTGTTCAGTCTGGCACCAGTAGCCTCTTGGAAGGTGGTCAAAACCTTCGATAAAGGCTTGAAGGAGGCGAGGTCCGACACAATACAAGTGACGTCATCGGCATACTGCACGCATTTAACTCTAGCCCCACCCGGTACGTTGAAGGGTCGAAATCCAAAGCATCTGTCCAGCGAGGTACTGAGCGTTTCGCTGAAGAGAACATACAACAACGGGGAGAGGGGACAACCCTGACGGACTCCTCTTCGAACCGGGAAGGGACCAGAAGTTAATCCGTTAACAGTGACAATGCTCGTGACGTCCTTGTATAGTAACGAGACCCAACGAATATATACGGAGTTCAATCCGAAGGACTCTTAAGGTTCTGAACAGGAAGTCGTGATCTACCATGTCAAATGCCTTTTCCTGGTCCAGTGAGACCAGTGCACATGGCAAATCACGAACTTTAACAAACTCGATCAAGTCTCTCATCAACCAGAGGTTATGTTGAATACACTTGCCTCGCACAGCACAAGTCTGGAGAGGACCTACAATATCCGGCATCACGTCCGATAAGCGATTTCCTAATGCTTTGGCCAGGATTTTGTAGTCCACATTTAACAGCGTTATTGGACGCCTATTTATAGGGTCCAAAGGGTCTCCCGACTTTGGGAGGAGAACAATATTTCCAACCCGCTGTGTTTGGCTCATGTAATTCAACTGAAAAGCGGTAGCGAACACATCTCTCAAGTCCCCACCGAGGACCTCCCAGAAGGTCCTATAGAACTCTGCCGGGAGGCCATCGGGACCGGGGGACTTTCCCTTCTTCATCGCTGCTACCGCTGTCCAGAGCTCACCAACGGAGAGATTCGAGCCCAAGCTATCATTTTTACTCTCAGGGGGGGCCTTGTCTATACCAGACAACAAGTCCTCCTGGAGATCCTCGCTAACAGCAGCCCTGGAGTACAGGTTCGAAAAGAACGACCCAAATACCCCTAGGACTGCCTGCGGGCTCTCCACGACGACCCCACCAGGATGACACACTGCCCTTATTCTGCGGTCAACCACAGACTTGGTGTCGTCCCGGTAAAAACGAATAGTGGGCTTCTCGCCCGCCTCAACAAACTGGATTCTGGCACGCACTCGGGCTCCGTGCAGTTTCTCATCGAGAAACACTCCAAGTGCATGCAGATCAGACGATGAACCACCCCTTGCTCTATTGCACAAGGAATGGAACTTGAATCTACGTTGGTGAGCTCTCTCAACACAATACCTGATTGCGAACTGCTTGATGAGGGACTTGACCTCGTCCCACCAGACTAACGCATTGGGAAAAGCAGGCTTGAGGGACTGCCATCCTCTGTACTTCTCGACAAATTGCTCCTTGAAGTTTTGCTCTTTAACAATTTCCGTGTTCAGCCGCCAAAGTCCCTTCTCCGCATGAAAGGACTCCGGCAGCTGCAAGCGCAAAACAACAGCGTCATGATCAGATAAAGGACATGAAATAATCGAGCACCGAGATCGAGGAAACTTGCGCGGGGCATAAAACCTGTCGAGTCTGGATGAAACTGTTCCATCTGGTTTATGCCACGTACAAGCAACCACCTGGGGATTTTGGGACCTCCAAACATCCACAAGATCTGTGCTTGACAAACAAGCCTAGCTCAATCATGCCGGTGGTACAATTGGGGGACTCTTTCCTCGAACGTCTATCTAACGCAGAGTGAGGGACACAGTTAAAGTCCCCCCCAAGGATACAATTTGCCTTACCCGGTACAAAGCATGGCAACACCGTGAAGAAATTTTTCCTACATGCTGGCCGGTTGGGGGCATACACATTGCAAACCACCAACTCACCCCGCGTGAGCCTTAAGTGTATGCACACCACCCGACCTTCATGGTCTTTCTCCACTTTTCCCACACAGTGACACAGTTTTGGGGACACCAAAATGACAGTCCCGCAAGATGCCCCTGATCCAAAGGAGGCATAAAGGCCTCCTCCCCACTCCAAGGACCAAAGATGAACATCACTCTCACAAGATATGTGGGTCTCTTGCAAAAGGACCACATCCACTTGGAGCAACTTGCAGAACTGTAAAATCCGTCGCCTTTTTTGGGTACCCCTCATCCCATTCACATTAAGGGTGACGAGGGATAAGGTGTCTGGTGTCATAACCTGCGATGTTTTCCCAATACGGCTCTTTTCAGGCCCTTAGCGGTGTTTCCCCTTTTCCTACGACCTAGCAGACCTCTTAGCTCCTCGTCACAAGGAACAGGAGGTCCACTAGCGACCATCGTGTCCGGTATAGTAGAAGCGACTGCGGACAGGGTGGAAGGGCCGCTCGAGTCAGTGAGATCAGAGGCGTGTTTTGTCTCATCAAACCAATCGGAGGACTCCTTAGCCACAACTACTAAGGCGAAAGCACAGTCCTCCATTGGCGAGTCCGAATCTGAGCCACTTAATGTCTCTGGCCGGTTGACTCGAGGGCCGACTAGTGTCACCGATAGCGGGTACACCGTAGTACACCTGTGTACACCGTAGCTACTGGTGAACCAGTACAAGCGGCATCCTGCTCCGCATGCCACTCCGCTAATACCATCTCCGCCGTTTTGTCCTGCTCCGCCTTAGTGGGCAGGCTGGCAGTCTCGGCCGGAACGGCAACTTCCTCCAGGGACGAGGTGGAACACGAAGGGGAGTTGAAAACCTCCACCGGGGCGCTAGTGTCGGACACTGGTGCGATGAGAGGAGCATCAGGTGATACGGTTTGAAAGGCCGGGACGGGGACCGCTTCAACCACGCCCGTAGCTACTCTCGCGGCGTATGAGCGGTCTGGGCATAAACGAGCGAGATGGCCCGTTTTCCCACACGAGTTACATACGATATCCCCTTTACACTCGGCCAGGGTATGCCCAACCTGTAAACAGCGGCTACGCCGCTTGTTCGGGCACAACCTGGCCTCATGCCCTTCCAGCCCACACCTCCAACAAGTGCGAGGCTGGCCCGGGTATGCAACGTGGGCTCTGTGCCCATTAGCCCACAAGGTAGAGGGGATATCGGACTTGAGTTGTAATCTAACTCGTCTGGTCCCGGTCTTTACACCCTTACATTCAAGGAATTCCGGCTCCTCGTAGCCGGTTACTTTCCCAAAACGCCCCAGTGTCCAGAGGGAGATGGAGGACTGTCACCCACACCGAACTGTCATACGGTGTGACCTTCAGTCCCTCGACTCCCTCCAACACATGGACGCCTCGGACGCGGCCAGCCTCCGAGGTAAAGCGAACATCAAAACAATTCATACCCCGGAGAGGTTTACGCTGAAGCGCGTCAACCTCTCCAGGGACTTTTAAACCAACAGAACGCAAAACTTAAAAAACTTGTCCGGGGACGACCTTAGCCTCCCCCGATAAACTCAACAATACGATTTTGCTGTCACGGCGAGCCGCCATGACAGCTAGGGGTGTGGCAAAGCCACGCACCTATACAAAAACCAAAACGAAGCAAACCCAAAACACACAAACTACACTAACACAAACTGCAAAACTAAGGAAAGGCCAACGTAAAAACACAAAAAGGTGTGGTGAACGAAAAGTGGAGAGCAGCCGAAAACACGTCCGCACTCCACGAGAACTGAACTGAAACAACTGAACTGAACAAACAAGTTACATTTAATCAGTCACTAATACTGCTATCAACAGTCTTATCTTTAAATAGGTGGAAAACATATTTCGTACGCTCTTTGTAATGATGTTTTGAAATGAACTGTTTCTTTTTCATTTCAGATTTTCATAAACACTGCAGAACGACAGTCCTGAAAAGGAGCCAACCATACGCAAAGTAAGCATGGCAGAAAATAGGTGGAATTTAAATTAGCAATGCCCAAAATGTTCGGTCTTTTGTACAGGCAGGTTCAACAAACTCTTAGAACATTTACACCTCATTGACTCTCATGAGCCAAATTTTTCACTAAGATGCGGGATAAAAAATTCTGAAAAGACATGTTAAAATTGATTCATTTAAGAAACATCTGAAAATGGTGCATAATAATTGTCATTTGGATGAAACACTGGCTATGTCTGAGGAAGCAAAGATGCAAATGCATTGCGATCATGAAGATACCAATTCTGAAATGCTAGAATATGAAAGCAAACATAACAGATCAAAGTTCTCACCTCCAAAATGAACTTGAAAACCAGTATCTATTTCCATATGCAATCCATGTTTTAAAATTGAGAGAAGTTCACAAATTACCTCGGACAATTTGAGATGAAGTTGCTAGTGAATATAATGAACTCTTTGTTTCAAATCTTCTTGACATTGAAAATGCCATAAATACTGATTTAGCTGCAATGGGTTGTAAATATAAAAGATTGTCCTAACATTCAGGGAGTATTAAAGGAAAACAAACTTCGTAAAGCCATTGAACACATGGCTAGTGAGAATCATCAACTTCACTTTTGTAGACAAGTTGAATTTGGTGGATCCCCTACAAATTTGTCTTTGATTTTAAGCATCTGGCAAGAAAGAAACATTCGAATATGTTTCTATTTTAGGTACTTTGCAGTCTATGTTGCTAAATGCTGAAATTTTAGCACAATTTTAGCACAATGTTATCAATGGACATTCATCTAGGGATCCAGATATTATGATGGACTATTGTGGATGCAGCCAAATTTAAATGTAGTAGACTTTTTTAAATTCATTCAACTGCAATTCAAATTCACTTATATGTAGATGATTTTCACGTTGTAAATCCTGTTTATTGGAAATGTTGAACCAAAATATCGATCTTCTGTGAACCATATTCAATTAGTTTGGCTTTGCAAAAGTTCATTAATGAAAAAAATATGGCTTGGATACAGTTATCAAACCCCTCATGGATGATACAAACATTGTAGAGGAACATGGAATTCAGGTAAATGTTCATGGCGTAGAACACAAATTTTATGGTTCAGTTTGTAGTGTCCTAGCAGATAATTTAGCCAGTCATTTCATAGGGGGATTTACAGAATCTGTCTCAGGTTTTCTTGTGTGCAGGTTTTGTATGTGCACATCTGAAAGTCTCAGAAAAAATGAGCTTCATCAAAGTCATATGGAAAGAACAGTCAATGCCCCGCCCATAGGATTCATGTGAGCAGAGTGCAAAATGACAGCGAAATGTCAACTGCGTATGGTGTGAAGCTGGATTCGCCTTTGAATTCCCTTCATTATTTTCATGTAATTGATGGGCTTCCACCACACATAGCTCATGACTTGTTTGAGGGCGTTTGTCCAAAAATTTTGAGCACTGTGATGACGTCATATGTGCAGACAGGTCAAATTTCTGTTGAAACAATCAATAAGAGGATTAATGATTTTGCATATGCAAGTTTTCACAAATCAAACAAACCCTCTACTTTATCTTGGTCATGCTCTTCAGTTAAGATAAGGCAAAAAGACTGTCAAATGTGGTGCTTCATGCGCCTTTTTTTCTTGATGTTTTCAAATGACATTGAAGAAAAAGATGAAAAGTGGCAACTTTTGCTACATATCATTGACATTGTGGACCTTGTGACTAGTCCTAGTGTGACCAAACAGTCATGTGTTTACCTCGGTGGTGTGGTTTTCGATTGCTTAGAGCTGTTTTGTGAGCTATATCCAAATTCACGTTACACCCAAAATGCATTTTATGATCCACTATGCCAAACAAATTATGCAATTTGGACCGTTATCACATTTTTGGACTTTGAGGTTTGAATCAAAACATTCTTACTTCAAAGATATCTCAAGGGCTACTAAAAATAGAAAATGTCAACTTCAGATTTGGGCAAAGAGAACACTTTACCGGTACAAGGTGAAATGATCAAGATTGGTGAATTATCACGTGAAATGACACCATTCATTTTGAAAATTACTGGGGAATGTGACGAGGTATATGTCTCAATGTCTGTACATTTGAATGGGGTGAGATATCATTCTGGAGCATGTGTTATCCTGAATGTAGTTGAGAGAATGTGCCAATTTGGCTTAATGAAACTGTGTTTTTTTCATAATTGCGAGTGTTACTTCATTATTCATGAAATGGATACTGAGTGCTTTGATTGGAATTGTCATGCATATGTTGTTGTAGAGTCAAACAGAAAAGTGATCATTCAGAGTAGGAGTTTCTCGGCCTTTTGGCTAAGATCATGTGTAGTATCTGTTCTGTTCCCTTAGGGAATGGTGATACACACCTGACGATGATCACACAGTCACAGTCCCGATGCAAGGGGACTGGGGCTGAGAGCGGATCAGTCGTTTGGTAGTTTGGTTTTCGTGCCCAGGTTCTTTCCTGGGTGACTTTTTCTTAAAAAGTATCATTCAGAGTAGGAGTTTTCTTGATCACAATGCTTTACCAATGTACAAAGTTAGTACTAAAAGCTATGTAGTAATGAAGTACAAGTTGCATCAAGAGTATGCTGGCCTGTAAGCCATTGTGCACATACTTATCAAAAAGGTCAGGAGACCTTTTGTTGCTTTTATGCTTGGTATTTTAAGTTTGTGGGTAGCCTTGCAGTACTCTAGCCATAATCAGCACAAACAAGTTTCACATTTTGATACATTTTATATAATTTTTTTTTTCTCATCAGGCTGTGAAGTTTCTAAAGCCTCATCTTCTATAAAAAAATTAGCATGCCAAAACTTGCCTTAGCTTTTAAAAATGGTACATGTTTTATCATTGCCCTTTAAAAATGCAGCAAAGATAACCTAGATGTAACAGACTGTTTTTTTGAAGGGAAAAACACAATCGTATTTTACAGCTTAATTGGGTGTTCAACATTAATTAACTTTGTCTTAAAAAGAGCGTGTGAAGTAGAAGTTATCATTGTGAACTAAATCAGTATTAGTGAGCACCATCATGTCAACATTTCATATCACGTTCAAAGAACAAAAGCAGGTCTTTGAGGTTCAAGACATATCAACTTGAAAGGAAAACGTGACAAGTGAATTTCACACAGATGAGGATATCAGGTTTCAACTTTATGACAAAACATGGGATGATTGGGTAGATGTGGAAATCCATCAGCTACTACAAAGAGGAAAAATCCATATAATTACCATCCCTCTTGAGGATACACTTCCAATAAACTTGAGTGACTTAAGCTCAACGAACAGCTTAGTGAAAGTTATAACTTCTCAGATGCTCCAATCCAAATTGAGCCACCAACAAAAACTTCATAAGTAGTATGATTCAACTTGCACACCGAAAAGAAAGTTGCCAATCAACCTCTCAGGCAGAAGATATCTCTTTCAGCTTGAACAAGTTCTAGTCATTCATGGAATGTGGAAGAAGACTGCAGTACCGGAGAGTCAGATTTCAAGAGAAAATGGCTTGAGATGTAACGTACTTAAGTTCCTTTTCTTCAATGTTTTACACCCTCAATGGTATGATCAACACCCATGCTATAATGTGAAAACTTTCAAACCTTGAAATAACTTTGTCCTTTACTTGCTGACCTTTACTTGCTGATAGCATCATTGTAACATATCGAACAGTAACTGTAATGATTGCTTGGAAACAAGACCCAGATGCATCACCGGACATTCTTCTGGGTCTGATTAAATAACAACCAACAGGAGGAGCTGATGAAGGGGGGAGGGGGTAGAAGGGGAGGATGGCATAGTTAATGAACTAACACGTTCGTGCTACGGCTAAGGATGGTGCTTTTTACGTGACTCGCCATGCGGGATACAAAACGTCACGACCAAACGGCACTACCGAACCATCCCATTCTGAAAAACGAAACTCAGGTCAAGCGAGCCAATAAAACATACGCCCGCCGACCTGCAGAGACAAAACGCCCAACCCCCCACTGAAACATTCAAAAAACCACAAAAGGACGACCAGCAGGGAGCGAAACGAAAAACCCCTCCCCAGCACACCACCGTCCAAAAAAGGCAGCCCCCGATAAACGGCGAAAATCGCCTTCAATCTGAAGGCAAATGTCAGACTTCACCACCTCCAGGACTGCCTGCGAAGTGGCAAATTTTACCCGAAAAACCACATCACACTATTCCGCCAAACATGTTTTTTTCACAATAGAGCAAACAAAAATAATGCGCTGCAAAACAGCAACCGAACAAACTGGAGGCAGTGGCAGATATGTTGCTTTTAGGGTAGTCTACAAGTTTATTTCAATATGCTTCTATTTACAGACAAGATCTTGTTAACTGTTTCTAAGTATCGCATCTCTTTATCGGTGAGCAGTGGCAAGTTTAAAAAGACGGGAGAATTTGCAATTCAACCGTTCTCTACTAGTTTAAAACATGCTACTAATTGCAGACAGTCTTTGTGTTAATTGCATAAACAGATATGCTGCTTCATCGCATCATATGCCCTCATGTAATAAATAAAAGGCATAGTTATGCAAAAATAACTATTTCTTAGCTCCTTTCTTGTGAGATTGGATAGTGTTATAAACTCTGTATTTAATACTTTTCCAATCTCGGCTATAAAGAATAGGAAACTTCCTGTGGCAGTTTATAACTCCATTTTTTCCCGGAACCGTCATAAGTTTAACATGCTGTTCAAATGCACTTTTTACAGCAGCAATCTCTGCTGGAGACCACGGTCTTCTTCTCCAGACTTCCTAATTTTCTTATCTGCAGACTGCTTTGTTTTCTTCGATGCCGATTTCTTTCAAAGGAATTAAAACAGTCAAAAGTGCTTAATGCTTTGAAAATTGCTGCAAATAAGGATAAAAATGAAAGAATAGTAAAATGCTGTCAAATCTGTTCTAGTGAAAGGCACAAATGACAAAACTGACGAAAGAATCAACCAGTGATGCAGAAGTTCAATTGGGGTAAATGGCCTTTTCCCTCTGGATTCTAAGTTGGATGATATGGGCATTGTAGAGTGGTCAAGCAGCTTCTTTTGAGAGCTGAGCATATTCACCTTTAGTTTCATGTTTGAAATGATGCTTTCCACTACATGGGGACTGTTCTTCGTAAGATAGACAAAAAGGGCAGCAAAGCATATGTCTTTTAATAAACTAATTATCACAGGAAACCTCAATAATCCTTGTAACTAAAAGGCTGCATTCAGAGCAGTTCACTCGCTACATATGACTCAACCCATAATCACATGACATTTAAATTATTTGCCTTTGAGTATCACTAACCTTATGAGATTAATAGTTTTAGCGGCAAATTACTTGTTACAATTGCACTTCCAACTACCTACCGCAAATACTGACCTCTATTACTACAAAACTTATATTTTATCATTTTGTATTGAATAACAATGACTTTGATCAAAATAAGGCAAACAAAGTAGGGTTATAAAGAATTTGATTACCCCTCATGAATTGTTACACCCTTCTGACAAAGCACCCAAATATATTAGCATAATTACTAATTTTCCAGCTTATATTTAAAATCCGCAAGAGATACTACAAACAGCAACTTCAAATTGTTGACAGACGGATTTAACAATATAAAAACAATGATATGTTGCAAAACAGTAATAAGTTACCTTTCTTCTTTATGACTGCATTACTTCCATCATCAGAACTTTGTTCCTCTTCAACACAAGAGCCAACATCTGAAAAGATAAAATAATCTGAACACTGTAGAAATACTAACAAAACAATTCTTTTGTATAAAACTAAGCGTGCAATGGTGCAATTAAAAATGCCCATGTTGCACCTAATTACATGCTCAGTTTTACAGAAAAAAAGATACCTATATTTCTTTATTTGGTGCCTTTCTCTGCTAGCATCAGAATTTTGGACACCTTGGCTGTCTGAACAGTTCTTTCTGGGAGTCTGTAATATTCGCGATGTATGTTTATATCATGGCCCATAAATCCTGCCAGAACAACTAGTTCGTTGCCCTTCAGACTCAATACTTGTGACATTGTTGCCACCTGCTTCCTTAACTGCGTGGAAGTCAAGTGCTCTGGATGTTTAGTACCGGAGGAAAGAGCAAACTTTCGAAGGCAATCTGCACCACGATATCCTGTGTGGATAGCAGGACGCGCAAATAGAAATGTATTTGTCGATAGTACCCCTACTTTTTCTCTGGTCTTCAACAGTATATCTATTGTTTGGATGTTTTTTTCAGTAAATAGGACCGGTACTTTTCTTCCTCTCTTTCCGCGAATCTCTACTCTAGTCAACGTTTGGCAGAGTTTCTTTTTCCCACTTAGAGAGGCTCTTCATTTGATCGTCATTATGGGCAACACTCTTGTTATCGTAATCTGTTATCCCCATACGTTCTATCTCGCCACTCCTCCGGCGATTGAACAAAATCACTTGTGCTAAGGCCACCTGGCATAGGTCTGACCAATCCTGTATGTTAGGGCTATCATTTAACTGTTGCTCCAGCTTTGTCACTTGAAGACACAGATGCTCCAGTTCATCGAATTGTTCACCCCTGTCTTGTAAGTCCTTGTCTCCTGTTTTGATCCCTTCTGCTTTGATGAGCAGGGCACACTTCCGGAGAGAGTGTCCTAACTTTAATGCAAGAGAAGGAGTGGTGTATGTCTGCGTGCTCACATCATATCCTGCAGTTACCTTTACAGCAGAGACAATCTTATCGAAGTGTTTGGGGTTAATGCAATCCTTTCATGGAGCTCAGTTCAGGATTACTAGCTCGAACTGTTACCAACAAACGGTCAACCTCCCTCATCTTCTGACTAACATACTGAAATAAATGGGCCTCATCGTCAACACTCCCCATTATACGCTCTCCCAATTGAATGATAGTCTCATCATTTCTAACAACCAGAGAAACCTCATCTCGGTTCATCTTGCCAAGAACCTTTTCTCTAAAGGCAGCGTTAGATCCTTTCATTGGCAGGAGCAGCACACTCTGATTGCAGACTTTTACCCGGCGGTTTCTTCACGTCTGTCAACGGGCATACTTTAAGGTGTGTTTGACATGTCTGATCCAATATAGTATCGTAAACATTGTTTACATGGCAAGTACCAGCTTACAGGTATGCGGTTGGTTGGCCTTTTCACAGGTACGATAAATCCACTACCTTTGGTGAGAACCTCCACATTATGAGCATGATTGCCTTTATTTCTAAGGATTTCCCACATTCTAGATCTCTCCTTTGAACCTTTGCCCAAGCTGAGAATCTCTGCCACTTCTAACTCACTGCCGTGGGCTGCTTCCATATGTCGTGGTAGCTTTGCATATGAAACTTCACAATAAACACAAAAGTGGTGCTTATCCCAAAGTCTTTTGTGCGAATTGTTGGCTGTAAGGATTTGCACTGACACATCCGAGTCATATTCACTCTCAGAAATGTGTGATACATCATCATCATCTTTGTAGGAAGGATGAGCCACTTCATGTGATGCATCACCATCATCTTTGTAGGAAGGATCAGCCATTTCTAACACCTATTTAAATGGAGTATGAC
Organism: Apostichopus japonicus; assembly: GCF_037975245.1. Classification (NCBI taxonomy): domain Eukaryota; kingdom Metazoa; phylum Echinodermata; class Holothuroidea; order Aspidochirotida; family Stichopodidae; genus Apostichopus; species Apostichopus japonicus. Next base: position 17,963,384 of record NC_092577.1, read on the forward strand.
CAAAAGAAATATTTCCTATCAGTACAATGACCATTAAATGTTGAATATTAATAAAACCTGGGGTCATAACAATGCATAAAATTAAGCTGGAACGATAACTGTTGTTAGGTCCTCAGAAGGCTCTCCAAGGGAATGGCATGTCACTCGCTTTACAAGTCTTCTCTTCTTTTAGTGCCTTTTTCATACTTCTGCCAGCTTATTATTGATAAACAGTGTAAACGGTACAATGTTTATATTACCACAACAAATTATATAACATTCAAAACATTCATTAACATGACATATTCTCATTAAACTTTTACATTCACTGTACATAGTAGCAATAGTAGATTAAATGATATGTTGTTACCAAGTGATCAATGGTAACTCATTTGGAAGCCTCTTTTGAAGCCTGGCATGTACTTTACACTGTATTCAAAGTGTTATCCACTCAAAGGAAATCACAGAAGACTAATACGAGAACAGTTCCAACAATTAAGAAGGTGAAAAGATGAAACATCTCTTCCCTAGTTGGCATAAAAGAGTTGAATCACTCGTTTAAAATACAGCTATGGGTATTTTCAGGAGCTACAGAGAAATGCAAAAGTAGGAATATGATCTTGATCATGTCAAATATACAACTAAAAGTTATTTATAGCTCACCTTCATATCAGTCTCTTCTATATGAACATCCTCTTCTAATTCTTCATCAGCACCCTCGTAAAAATGAACAAAATCAAATTAAATATACAAATAAATCTGTTTGGTTGATAAAATATTTATACTATTTTTAACAGTCAATTACATTGTGCAGATTCAATATCTACAAAACTATTAAACTCATATCAAATGTTGAACCCTCCATTAATATCTTTTTAATTGATTGTGAGGAAGTACCTGTGTATACCACAATCATTTCAAATATCTACCTCTATACTTCATACCTTGTTATGCCATTTAAACGATTTTGTAAATTAGGTGTTTTACACCTGGTCAGATGAATGGTTTCTTTAACAAAGTCAAGGGGCGTCATGGACACTTCAAAATGTATGAAGATGTATGAGAATATGAATTTTACAGTGTTCTCTTTTCTGGGCAACAATTCCTTCCTGTTAAAATAAAACACTACAGCCTTGAGAAGTGCCAATCGAAACTTGAGTCTCTAATGACCCTTCACCGTATTCCCATCTCTTATTTTTTGGAAAAAAATACATTTAAAATGTATTCCTATGTCAACAGCATCTGTTAAGATTTGACATTAAACCATAAAGAGTAACCTACAAAATACAATACTAATTTACTGGTAGGCGCCCTGCATTCGTGCAGCCCATACATGTGTTTCTTGCACGTTTGTATGGCAAAACTTGGAATTTCCTGTTTTTTCCACAACCCCACACCAGTCTCCCCCTTCCCCAATTAATGATGTTGATCAGAAATGTCAAATTCCACATAACTTTGTTAAAAAATAATTTGATTTTTTTTTTTAAAGAAACTGGTTGGGCTACATTTTTCACATTGACTGTTGGTGTTAGGCAACACATTGCTAACATAAGTTATGACACCAAAAGATGCAAGAATTTGTCTTTACATGTCATACAAGTAGGCTAAAATCTTAGGTTGCATTGGTTAATTGCACCTACAGTATGTATTATCCTTAGAACATTTTATACCAGCTATATTACTGCAGCTTACCATAAGACTATGACCAAAATGATCAGACAGTACTATTAAGATAACGTTATTAATAAGGCTACATTTCTACAGCCTGGTAATGGTATGGTGACCTATCCTCTATAGAGCCTAGTCACGTGGAACGGTACAACTTGTTTAGAAGGCACTAATTAGCTTTTCATTTTATGTCGATATTCTCGTGTAAAAAAGAAAAATAGGCCTTGGCCTAAACTGTAGTTTTCACTTTGTGTACATTTTCGACTAGGTCATAGCCTAGGCTATGACTAGTAATAGTATGAGCAACTGAAAATCAAAGCTCAAACACTGCAGCGTAAAAAAAGATTCGGAAAAAGTAGTATTATTCTCATTAAAGTACAGCTTGAAAATCAGAGAATATGTTCTTTTGGATTTCTGATATAAACTGGTTTCTTACTACTTCTTTCGTACCTAGGTAGTCATAGTACTGCCTAGTTATAATATAGTGCTATTACGTACTGATAATATTACTATCATTAATGTAGTAACACAGACTTGTAGAATAGTATATAAACCCCCTACAGCACCTACTTCGACTTAACGTGCTAAGCTAGTCAAGGCAACATCTTCAACTTAGCAAACCCTGAAAGTCGGAATTCAATAAAATTTGGAGAGAAAAAAAAACACTTATTTTCTAATAATTGTAATTACACTGTTATGCTTCATATAAAAAAAAATTACCCCCTAAGTGAATTTCGACGACTCGGAGCCTTCAGAACGATGCAACAATCGGATATAATAATATACTGGCGCAGTGCAGCGCTCTAATACAATTGAAGACATTGCGGGCACGGGAAAAGTGGGTTGCCTAATGAAAGGTTTTATTCGTGTTGAGAAAATATTTGAGCTTTTTATTGAAGGAAAAATTTCAGTTTGTGCTGTTATTGTGTATTTTATACTTTTAGACACTCAATTGCCTATTCGATACCGTCAGGATTATGTCCTAAAATAGGACTATATTATTATTTTGTTCGTGAGAGTTATTGAACACTTTTACAATTTTGTGCTTTTCATTGAGAAGAACACTTGCTATTACCATCAATTATACTCAGATCAATTTTTTTTTGTAGACCAAATTCTTTTGTTACATGGATCTTATGCTCAATCAAAAAAGGGGAGATGAAAAGGGGATGATGAAAAGTACTAGACCTCTATATTGCTTTAAGCTACAATAATACCAACTGTTACTATTTCCAAATACCTCTTAAGCAATCCCCCTAGTAACACATTCTACAGTCCACCACCAGGTCATTCTAAAGGTCAATAAGTTAGGACCTACTCACCCCTTAGTCTAAACAATCCTACCAAATGCTGAATCTCATATTATAGCTGTAATCATTGCATCATATCATATTGTGTTATATCATATATGTATACACTACTACACTGCCAGTGGGCTATTGGAATATACAAAATAAATAAGATTCACTCCTCAAATACAGTTCTTTGTCTGATTAATTACCAGCAATTAATTAAGAACTTTACACTGGGGAGGGGTGTTTCGTTTCGCTGCGTGCTGGTCGTCCTTTTGTGGTTTTTTGGTTCCTTGGTTTTTGCAAAGCAAGGAACCTATGCGTTCAACTTGGCGTGTGTGTGTGTGTTTGTATTATCGGACCTCCGAGGACGATGACTTGACTACACACCTTTTGTGTGAGTACGTTTTCAGCCTCCGAGAACGAAAATCAAGGTCCTCGGACGAAATGTCTGTAGAATGCATCCAACAACTCTTTTATGACCTTTTCTAAACTTTGGATAAAGTCCTCTAACCGACCATAATGTCAGAATCAGTGTGGGGTACCACCGCACACAATTCCGTTGGATTTATCAAACAAGTGTGACGAATTTAACACTGATTGTTGCCAGAGTAATAAAATATTACTTCAATTAGTTATGTCGTATGTGAATTAATATTCTGCCCCAAACCCACTGTATCAAAGACAGCCACATAAAATGTGCTTTTTACGTGCTAAGAAACGGACACGGACCAAAGGTCAACAAAACCAAAAACAAACCCAGTCTGTAAAGCAACAACTGAAACCCATCAATCTCTCACTAACGCAGCGATTAACGTGACGCGAAAAGGGCACGGACCCAAAGGCCAACAGAAGCAAAACAAATAAAACACTACAAACAAGCCCCAAAAAGCCAACCCGAAACCACAAAGAGAAAAATTAACCAATCTATATTATGTAACGACCACACAGCCCCCACACCTACCAACTAACTCACTCCAAATTTCATCCGGGGAACGCCGTCCCGATAGTAGACGACAGGCTTGCGCCAGCGTCTACGAAAGGCAGTGTCGGGAAGCCGTGCATGGTCCGCCTCCATGCGCAACCTGATGTCACTTTGCACAAGGGGGACAACATCCTCTGCCACATAAAATGCTTTCGCTAAGTCCTACGAACAGGTGATGTAACATGGGACTGGTTGTTACTGTTAGTTTCAATATCCACTGGTCTGATCTGGTCTGGTCTGATTAGTGGGAGTATTTTCCATTTGATTTTGTTGAGTAGTATATGATTCCTTAGTCTTTATTAAATCTTTGCGATTGCTACGGTACTGTGCATCTCCCACTTGAACAATATATGACCTTGGAGTGGATGCTGCTTTGTTTATTTTGCTTTTTTTCCCAGACTTTATCACCTGTGCTCATGCGCACAACATCCCCCGGGTTTAAAGGTTGCATATCTCTGGCACCTTCATGTTGATTTTGGTCCAGCTGTTCTTTGACAGAGCTAGGCTCCTGTGTTTTGGGTTTTAACAAGTGCTCTGTCATAGGGTGTACTGACCTACTTCTTCTGCCCATCAATAGTTGAGCAGGGGATGGTAGTCCCTCCATTTGGTGTATTTCTGTAGTCCAGAAAACAGAAATATGAGCCTTGCCCCGAATCTTGAGCTTTTTTTCATCAGTCTCTTGACTGTTTGCACAGTCTTTTCTGCTTTAGCATTGGATTGGGGGTACTTGGGTGAACTAGTTATGTGCTTCAACCCATACTGTTTTGCAAAATCTTGGAAGGCCCCTGAGGAATATGGAGTCCCATTATCTGACATTACCACCTCTGGTATGCCATATCTAGCAAAATGTTGCTTACAGATTTGAATGACAGATTCACTTCTCAGATTACGCAGTTTCTTTACTTCAAAGAAGTTAGAGTAATAGTCTACTAAGACAACATAGTACTCTTGATTGAACTGAAAAGAAATCTGTGGCAATTTTCTGCCATGGCAAGCTTGGTTTAGCATGACCTTTCATTGACTCTTTTGGATTTTGGTTACGATAGCGATTACAAATTTCGCACTTGGCAACAACATCTTCAATTTGTCTAGCCATGCCTGGGCAAAAGAATATGTCACGGGCTACTTTTTTGGATTTTTCTACCCCTTGATGACTGTGGTGAATTTTTTCAATGATTAGTCTTCTCATACTTGTAGGTATGATCAACTTGTGATTTTTTAACAGCAGTCCTTGTTCTACTGTTAATTCATCTTGCATTTCCCAGTATGACTTGATGGGGCCTGGCACCTCCAGTTTACTAGTGGGCCAGGTACCACTCAGTACATGATCTCTAACAGCCGGTAACGTGACATCTGAATTTGTTGCTGCCATTGCCTCCTGTAGCCTTTCATTTGACATGAATCTTTGGCATCTAAACAATACATCAGCCAGCTCTTTCTCAACTTGTGCGTACTTCTTTTGACTACTAGTGAAAGCCTTCGACGCATAGGCGATACGGTGGCCATCTTGTAACACGACACCCCCTACCCCAGTGCTTGAAGCATCAACACTTACTGTGACAGGTTTTGTCACATCATAGTATGATAATACTGGTGGCTTTTGATATGAGTGACTTTAGTCGTTCAAAACTCTTCTGTTGACCCTCGGCCCAAACCCACTCTTGCTCTTTTTGCAGCAGTTTGCGCAAGGGCTCAAATTCTGTTGCCAAATTTGGTATGAATTTGCCTACGTAATTTATCATGCCCAGAAACTGCTGAAGCCCCTTTTTGTTGGTAGGCGACTCCAACTCATTGATTGCCTCAATTTTCCTTGGATCTGGTTTCACCCCGTCAGCTGTAAGAATATGGCCTATGTATCTTACCTCGTTATGCCGGAACTGACATTTGGTGGGATTTAGTCCCATTTTTCTCTTTGGCGCGCTTTAACACACATTCCAAACGAAAATTATGCTCTGCTAGGTTTTCTCCCCACACCAAAATATCATCCATAATGATCTCAACTCCCTGAATGTTCTTGAACATACGGGACATTGTCCTTTGGAATATTTCCGGTGCTGATTTTATACCGAAAGGCAAGCGTTTATATCTATATCGGCCATAGGGTGTGTGAAAGGTGCATAACTTGCGACTTTCTTTATCTATTCAATACCTAGAAATTGGCGTCCAGGGTGCTGAATACCTTGGCATTTGGCATGTGAGCGACGACCTCTATCGTTTTCATTGGGTAATGCTCCCGCTCGATCGCCTCGTTCAGGTCCTTCGGGTCCAGGCAGATGCGTACTTTCTCCCGGCCCGGTTTAACTACGGTGACCATACTGGAGACCCACTGGCTTGGCTCAATGACATCTAGTTCCTCCATTCGTTTCAGCTCTGCCTTTATTTTGCCCCTCAGTGCTTCTGGAACACGGCGCGGCGCGTGTATGACAGGTTGGGCCTCAGGAGATGTACGGATGTGATGCTCCTCCTCAAAACATCCTACGCCATGGAACACCTCTTCGATCTTGCTTGGCTTGACTGCATCCTCTTGAATCTGGAGTTTGTCTACGCGGCGGATAAGCTCTAACTCTTTACAGGTGTCCAGGCCCAAAACTGGTGTGACCTTACGGTCCAGAACTTGGAATTATAGCGGTTACAATTTTGTTTTATACCCACACAACAAGACACATTTTCCGATAGTCCTGATTCTGTGCCCCGAGTATGAGGTTAGTTTTATCTTTGATTTGCTGATCTGGTCACTGATGGTATAACCATCTTGGTATAACCATGCATTCTGCACCAGTGTCCAATTTTAATTTGACGTCCTCATTACTCTCCACTGGGGTCAGATTTGTAATCCACTGTTTATCCTGAGGTGACTTCGTATTAACCGCATCAACAAACAGTTCGGTCTCCAAATCAGAAGCGTCATCGTTCTGCACATGGTGTAATCACTTTTTCATTCATCCCGGAATTCCCCTTGGTCGACTTGGCCTCCGACTCGACCTAAAAACTCGACCGTAGTGGTTCATTTGTCCACATTTCTTGCATTTTTGCCCATATGCTGGACAATTTCCGGCTTGGTGCGATCCACCACAGAACTTGCAATTTTTAATTTGTTTTTTCGCGACTGCCGATATTTGTTGATTTGAATGTCCCGATTGCGCGATTGCCGACAGTCCTCCCAGTTGCTGCTTGCTAGCCTCATTAGCGTGACAAATCATTAATGCTTTTGCCAAAGTTAACTCTGCGTCGCGTTCAGTTCAGTTCAGTTCTCGTGGAGTGCGGACGTGTTTTCGGCTGCTCTCCACCTTTCGTTGACCACACCTTTATTGTGTTTTTACGTTGGCCCTTCATTAGTTTACAGTTTGTTTTAGTGTAGTTTGTGTGTTTTGGGTTTGTTTCGTTTTGGTTTGTGTATAGGTGCGTGGCTTTGCCACACCCCTAGCTGTCATGGCGGCTCGCCGTGACAGCAAAATCGTATTGTTGAGTTTTTCGGGGGAGGCTAAGGTCGTCCCCGTACAAGTTTTTTCAGTTTTGCGTTCTGTTGGTTTAAAGGTCCCTGGAGAGGTTGACGCGCTTCAGCGTAAACCTCTCCGGGGTATGAATTGTTTTGATGTACGGTTTACCTCGGAGGCTGCCCGCGTCCGAGGCGTCCATGTGTTGGAGGGAGTTGAGGGACTGAAGGTCACACCGTATGACAGTTCGGTGTGGGTGACAGTCCTCCATCTCCCTCTGGACATGTCTGAACAGGTTGTTGTGCGGACACTGGGGCGTTTCGGGAAAGTGACCGGCTACGAGGAGCCGGAATTCCTTGAATGTATGGGTGTGAAGACCGGGACTAGACGAGTTAGAGTTGAACTCAAGTCCGATATCCCCTCTACCTTGTGGGCTAATGGGCACAGGGCCCACGTTGCATACCCGGGCCAGCCTCGCACTTGTTGGAGGTGTGGGCTGGAAGGGCATGAGGCCAGGTTGTGCCCGAACAAGCGGTGTAGCCGCTGTTTACAGGTTGGGCATACCCTGGCCGAGTGTAAAGGGGATATCGTTTGCAACTCGTGTGGGAAAACGGGCCATCTCGCCCGTTTATGCCCAGACCGCTCATACGCCGCGAGAGTGGCTACGGGCGTGGTTGAAGCGGTCCCTGTCCCGGCCTCTGACACCGTACCACATGATGCTCCTGTCATCGCCCCAGTGTCCGACACTAGCGCCCCGATGGAGGCTTTGTTCCCTCTTTCATGTCCGACCTCTCCCCTGATCGAACTTGCCGAGACTGCCAGCCTGCCCACTGAGGCAGAGCAGGACAAAACGGCGGAGATGGTACTAGCGGAGTGGCACGCGGCGCAGGATGCCGCTTGTACTGGTTCACCGGTAGCTACGCCCGCTATCGGTGATACTAGTCGGGCCCCGAGTCAACCGGCCCAAGAGACATTAAGTGGCCCAGATTCTGACTCGCCAATGGAGGACTGCACTACAGCCTTATTAGTTGTGGCTAAGGAGTCCTCCGATTGGTTTGATGAGACAAAACAGGCCACTAATCTCATTGACTCGAGTGGCCCTTCCACCCTACCCGCAGCCGCTTCCGCTATACCGGACACGATGGTCGCTAGTGGA